>NW_026902242.1:11290000-11325000 GCF_033783945.1 Neopsephotus bourkii | reverse complement strand
TCTTTTTTGACACTCTATTGAGTGAACAAGGAATTCAAAGAGTTTGAACTCGAACAAGTTTTCTGCCTCAATAGGCCATAATCAGCCCCAAAGAACTGAGTACTACTCAGTGTAGTGGTCTGCTCTCAAGGCTAACCAGGGTGTTTTTTGCCTGCTATTATAATACGCATCAAAGCAAGAGCTCTTATGCTGGCTTTCCTCTTATCAATTCCGCTAAAACCCAAAACTCTAAGGGGTGTTTCTAAAAACCCTACAACAGCTATGTGGCATTCTTAAATATCAACATGACACAGAGGACTGTAACGTATCTTAAATACCTCTAGCTACAGAGCAGATAACTATTACCGAAATAGAAGAACCCGTTGCTGTTTTTGCACTGAATGCAGTATTGTATACTAGAGTATGCTGGGCTTTAATAGATTGTTCTGACTTTCTTTTTCCATGATTTATGGGAAATTTTCCTGCTGTACTTCAGGCATAAGCAACGAAGCACTCTCAGCCCTACAATTCCTACCTCTTTGAGTTCTTGTCTCAATGGCAGTGAGAGCAAACCAAGATTTTTAGGTGGACTTCAGCTTTTCCTATTATTTTCTCATTTGTAATACCCAAAATATCTTTATACATGTACATTGTTAACTATTTACCAAGGAATTACTTCTGCTGCACTCCAGCAGCATTGACTGCAGGTCCGTGTAAGTCCCTGCATATTTGAAAGGATGAAGCATAATATTATATTTCTCACAAAGGGATGCTACTCTCATTTCTTGCAGAGGCATAACCCATGACATTATGCCATATTCCTTTATTAGCATTTATTTTTTATAATCTCTCATCTAAGGAAAATGTAATCCAGTTAATCAACACCACTGCTTTTTGCTTTCTTAGGAATTACATTAATGAAATTCTTACAGTACACCAGCACAGCGAAGCAGAGAGCCAGTACAGCACTGCCTCACAACAACCATCCCACACTCTGCCTACTTTCACTCTACTGTTACACTTTAACTACCTACGTGTTGACAAGATACACAGGCTATACAACTCTCTGCTTTGGACATCAATGACCAAATGATGTCTCATTCAAGGTGATGAACTCTCAACCTGATCTGACACTATCATGGTTCAAACCAACCCGTACAGACCTGCTCACTATGAAACACAAGAAGCCTATGAAACTGAACAAGATGCCCACATTTAAACAGATTCTGGTTCATGCTGCAAGGGTTGGCACACATGACTGAACAAGCAGTAATTCCACCACAGCAGCACCCAGGGTCAACTGGAGCCTTACTGGGGAGGGCTATCACACTGACCACAGCAGCCCTGTCCCTCCAGTGCCTGCACATCCCTCTGCTCATATGGAGAGGGACATCACTGCACAGGGTACTGCTCTGCATGAGCATACGGGACAGGAGCTGTTCCCCTGTCTCCAGCACCCCACTGCCTGTGGGACCCCCTCCTTTGTGTCCCTCACAACCAGGGCCCACTCATCATGGAGGGGACTCATGTTCACCTCCAGCTCCACAGGGGTCCCTCTGAATGCAGCTGTGCTTACAGCACTGTATACTAGCCAGCTGCACTTGGCCTGTGCTCCCACCACCTAACATTATCCTCTGCTCATTATTATCAACGTATATATTTTTTTATACAGCCTATTGTAAAGGCTGTCAAAACTCTGGCGCCAAAATTATTACTGATCTTTTCATCTATTGTTTTGCTTTTGTTTGGTGTCTTTGTTTTGTTTTTTTAAAGTGAGCTTATTTCATTACAGTGGAGCTTGCCTCTTCACCCACACCCTCTCCTGCCACCACATACGCATGGGGTGCAGCCCCAAAACCTTTGCCCAGTTAGATGTACCAACATGCCAAAGAGCCTGGGCTGAAAATTTTCCCTTGCAGGTCAGCCCTGAGAAGTCCAAGCCTCCCCATGCAAAAGGAAGCACCAAACAAACTGACTTGGGATGCATGAAAGAGAAGAGAAAGGGGCAGACGGGCGGCACAGAAGAGGAGCCCTTGTCATTAGTTCCCCTCCCAAATCACTGAGGCAAACAAGAAACCTCAAAGGTTTTAATTCCTTAGCCCACACCAGCTCTGCAGCAGACAGTGACCTACAGCACCGACCTGTTCAGGGTAAGGAGAATGAGTTGGCAAGGCCCTTGGAGCAGTTGTCCTTTTCCTGTTAGCAACACTTCTGATCCACCTATGGATAGCCCATTTTTTACCAATCCACTGATAGACACTTTTAAGAGCAGCCCTTTTACCAGTCATGAAACTTGCAGAGTTCGAACAGCAGTGGCCTATTAGCTAAGAAGATGATTCATTGGATACCTGAGCTTTAATGTCTTGAAAACCAATGTTTTTGCTATCACAAATGTGTATAACCTGTGCCATTAAGAAAAAAAAAATCAGCTAAAGACTAACAGACTGAATTTGAAACTTGTGCCTGGAAACTCACTTTTTGGAAGTTTCTGAAATTACAGTTTCACACCTAGATAGTAAAATACACGGCAGGTGGAATAGTGGAATATTAAACGTCACTGACCGAGTATATTCGGTATGACAGAGAACACAAACTGCATAGGAAAAGAAAAACAAACACCTTCTGTAACAGTAAGGAAATCCTTGTAACAGAACAATTGCCCCTCCTGGCAATGCGAGTGTTATGTACAAACACGCACCATTTTGCACTGTGGATGAAGCATAAAGATAAGCCCAGACCCACAAAAGCTGCTCCCTGAAACAACTGGGCTCCTCCACACTACACTTGGGTTAAAGGAGCCAGCAGTGGTCTAGGAGTCTTTCTGTACTGGTGACAGTGTGTCCTGTTATACACTGGATCCTCTGAGGAGACAGCTTGCACCTCTTGCGGGGGGCTCCTCGGTGGAAGCTGGTGCCCCTCATTTGTTACTGCCTGATTTCCCACCTATTAAATTAGAATCAGTTTCTATTTACATGTGAAGAGTTAGTTTATGAGTAGTGCAGCACATGGATATATTGCCAACAGTGTTCTAACTTTCTAAAACAAAGTCACTTGTGACTGCATTGTCAACTGCAGTGATTTCTATTTTGATTAAGTTCCCATTTGACTGAATATACAGTTAACATTATTTCTTAAGCAAAATATTTACAGAGGGAAGGCAGATACACTATGTATGTTTTAGTTAATATTATTAGTTCCAAGTAGCAGTCTACTTATAATCTAAACCTCAGGTTTTTGTTAGAGAAACTATAGAGAGCATAAAGCATGGCATAATAATCTAATCTTTTAAATTGATGTTTCTTTTCTTTTTGCTTACAATAGCATGGATCATCTGAAACATTGCCTGCATAAATGTATCATTTGTCACAAGCTAAAAACTGTCATCATTAAGTTGATTAATCAAATGCTGTTCTAAAAGATGGATTGAAACACAAAATACTCAGCCTAGTGCCATATAATGAAGAGATTAATTTGAGGCACAAGACAACCAATTTAGTATAACACTATGCTCATGCTTTATTTAGAAAACCATCAATTAGTACATTTTTCCTTGATGTACTCTTTGTCTTTCTAAGCAATGAGAAGGCGATTTGCTCCAAAGTCAATTTGCTCTCTGTAAACAGAAAGGGTTAGTCAAGCATCTTCTTGTTCTGCAACTCTATAAACTGCAGCCTTGACTTAGAGTGCAGAAAGGAAATTAATGATGGGGTAGAATTTACAGTGGAATTGCTCCTCTTGGGTTAGCACTAATTTCCTTTCTATAATGTAATTATAATTCTGGTAGCAGGAGTGACACTAAGGTAAGTCTCAAAAGTGTTTCATTCCTTCATTATCTTGGATGTCTCTCCTCTCTCCAGGATTAATATGGTCCATATACAGACACAAGACTCTGCCACAAACAAAGTTGCAAAGACATTTAATCAGCTTTTATTGTTTAGGAAAGTGGGGGAAAAAAGGATGAAATGGTGTGTCAAGGTATCCTTTCCTGGCAGTTAGTGAAAAACACTGTGATGGATTGAAAAGATACACAGCACCACTGCCTCCCCTTTGCAAACCCTTGTCTCAAAACCCTATCTCAAGTGTTATTAAAAACCAGCATCCAGAAAAACATGATCATTTCATCCATTAAATCATTCAACAGTGATGGAATAGTGTAATGAGTTGATCAGTCACACCAGAGACCAAGCCTATCAGTTCAAAGTATACAAAGGCCACCAAGGGGCTGCAAGCCACAGCACGGCCGGGGATTGCCACTGCCCCACAGGTGTCAATGCTATGGGCTGGAAGGCAGCCCCTGTCCCCACCCCAAATCCAGATGAACAAAGTGACTCACAGCAGCAGTATTCCATAGGTAGAACAGGTCTGTGGATTCCTCATCACCCAGCCCTGGCAGGTCTCCCCATGAAAGACTGTGTGCAGGATGTGATGCTGTTCCCCTGCCCGTGGGGGATGCTCACACACGCAGGCACAACAACACACATTCTCCTGGTTACGCTAAATAAGAGTGTTCTAAATGTTAACTTATCAAAAATACACTAGAGGAAAAAGAAACAGTGTGGATGTTACCCCCTACTAATGAGGCACTAATGCATAATTATTATAATACACACGCTTCTCTCCACAGAGGAATATTTATAAACACTGAAACAGTAGAGTTTGCACTGGAGTCATACATACAAATTGTTTTTCTCCTGCAGTTTGCGGGTTTGGGGTTTTCTCTTAGTGTAGTAATATTTAAAGCATTTCATAAGTCTATATGCAGTCATTTAAAAGCTTGGAGAAACCTGGGCCTTTACTATTTCCTGCTCTAAATGAGAATATAAAGAGATAAAACTAACTACAACTAAGGGCATAGCTTATATTACACTACACTACATTATCCCTAGGAAACCAGTTACCCCAGGTCTGGTTTCCAAGAGCACATGCTTTAGGAGGGAACAGCAACAGAGCTACGAGAAGAAGACCTGACACAAGCTGCAGGTGAAAGGCAGACAGGAGTCCAAAAATCACATCAATGACTCCACTCCCTATTCCCTCTCTCCTGTGCCTAGGAGTTGCTCATGGCAGACACAAGTGAGTCCTCCACATACGGAACCCCACCAGAGGCATTGCTGCTGGATAAAGCCAGATCCCGTGGAGGAGGATGGAGGCAGGTAGTACCTGCTCCCCTTCACAGTGCAGGGAATGTTGTAGCTGCATACCAGGGTACCCAAATGCAGCACAGTTTCACTGCCCCATTGCTCCACTTATGCTGACTGAAGACTTTGTGGGTAACAGAGGATCTCTGCAGCTTGTGGGAAGCATCCCCCAAGGCCAGGCAGTGCAGGAGAGTGGCAGGAGCATGCCAGGACAGTGCCCTGCAGCACACCAGCACCTCTGGTGAGCCTGCCTGCATCTGGGTGGAGTCTGGTCCCAACTGCATGGCTAATTAAAAATAAATTGCCATGAATATGAAAATGCTGCTGAAAGATCCCAGTAGAGGAGCCAGGTCCCTCCCAGAGCCAGAATAGCAGAGCTTGCTAAGCAGAGAAGGCAGTGTTGCATGCCAATTAAAGCTGAATATCAATAAATAGCAGTATATTAAAGAGGAAGAGAGCCACCCACCCCACTTGCAGTGCAGGCATCCTCTGTACCTTAGATTTGTAATGAAGTTCACCATACTAAAAGCCAGACTCATTTAACTGGGTTTAGCTTGTGGCTTACACTAAATAATATTACCTTGGAAAACATAACAAGGGGAGTGAAATTAGGGATGTAAGAAGCCCTTGTGGAAATGTAAAACATTGAATCACTGTATATTTTTCTGCTGCCTAGATGTGCTGTACTTGAGGAAACATTCTCCATCACCTTGACAGCATGCTTCCTTTCTGTATACTGAAGTTTATTTACCTGAATTATTAATGTTGCTTTTGTTTGTAGCTATATCTTAATTTTCTTCTTTTCATTCACCTGTCATGATTGTTTTGATTCACATCCAGGGATGATGCACAAAATATTTCCTTTGGAAACACTGTAGTGTCACCAATATTTTTGCTCTGTTAACAGATTATTCTGTCTTCACAGTAAAACCGGATCATTTCCTTTTTTTCATGAAAACTGTCAATCACTGAGATTATGCTTTAAATGTATTGAGCAGATAAAAGATAGAATTTAAACTACATATCATATGTCAGCAGAGAGCACCAAGTGCCCTGCAAATAGAGAAAGCAAGCAATTCTCTCCTCCTCAATGAAAAACATGCCCACAGCAGCAAAACACTATCCTGAAACAATTAGTAATGTTCATGACTAAATTCTTCTGCATATGATGTCAAGTAATGCAGCTTCACTGCATATTTATTTCTTTCATGATGCATTTATTATTTGTGGATAGAAGCTGAAATGAACCCTGTGGATTTTATTCTGCATTCAATCTTATTTATCATTTCTTCTACCTATGATAAGATTCTGGAGAGCAGAAAGATATATTTATGTTGGTTTAGATATATATATACATATATATATGGTATTGTTTTATACAGTAAGAGCTGTTAAAGACAAAGGTGAAGGACTGCAGTAATTAAATGTCAGATGAAAGTTCACAAATTTTATAGTACAAAAAGGAAGATATTGGAAAGTTTTGGTGATATCTCTTTTAAAACATGTTTTAAAGTTTCTCTTGGGGGAGTAGAGTAGAAAAAGCACTCTGCTTACCTAGAAGTTACCTAGAACTCCTCATCCCCCTTTTTTTCCCCCCAAGTATAATGTCTATCCAAGTTGTATACAAAATTCAGAAAGATCCTCCTGAACACACACTATGAGAGACCACATGTACAAACAGCACACCATTTCAAACAGACTAGGCTCATTGGAAAGAAACTTTTCCTTGTTGTTTGCCTTTGATTTCTTTCAGAAGGATAAAATGAAAGGGACAGTGATACATATTTTAAGCCCTGTGAATTCACAATGGGGCTTTAGAATAAAGAGGTAAAAACCTTTGAACTAAACAAAGGTCCATCACAGTGCACTTCTTTTTTCACAAGCACCTTGTAAAGGAAATTATGCCAGAGAGGGCCCAGCTGGCTTTTGCCACTACACCTCTCCTCCACAACACCCCAGCATCCTTCCCAGCCCCTATCAATCTCCTGTATGTCATGTCATTGACTCCTCTTGGACCTGATCTCTTATCTCATAGAGCTGTTTTTTAGTCGAATGCCCTGTGAAAGTATCCACTCATGAGCTTACATCTGAGTGTCTCTTTGTACTAAGCAAAGCCTGTAGTCTAGCAGGCTGCATTAACTTGATTAAAGTGGGACCATAGACAGTTACTTAGGCTCTTACTTTGCTCTTAGATTAAAGACAAGAAAGCCTCCTTCTCTCAAGGTTTTTTTGCAAAACTGCAACTTTCAAAAGGGTCAGCAAAAGACAAAGGCTCTTATAACAGAAGGGAAGAGGCTTTTATAACAAATGATTTCTAATTGCTCCTTTGTTCCAAAAAGACAGCAGTTATACCGGCTGAAACATAACAAGCCATCAGCATTTCTTGATGGAAAGCTTGTACACAGGGCTGCAAAGGAAGAGCTTTCTCCAAGTTCCAATAATTTAAGAAAAACATTATTTCCCTGTAAATAACACCTTATTTAATCCACTTAAACCCACAAGAGAAGCAGGTACGACTGGCTGTGCATAATAGTCTATTTTCACTAGCAGACTGTAGAGCTGCTTGCGAATTCCTTCTGTTTCATTGCCAAGGAGCAAAACAGGGAAAGGGCTCGTCTGTGGGGTTCACCCCTGTGTATGACATTTCATATTCCTTTCCCCAGTAAATTCTAATGAGAGAATCAGTGGGCCAGATCCTGATCTAATGACACAGACTGGATTATTTAAATCTTATAGATGTGCAAGTGTTATTAAAAAAAAAAAAGACAAAAATCACAGTAACCATACTCATATTTGCAGCAGATAAGTGTTAAATACACCACCAGCTTTGAAAAAGCAATCACTTTTCATACTTAGCTGCTAACAACTACAACATTTCTGCAGAATGGAGTTATATACTTCACTGGACATAGTCTACTCATTAGTAAAATGTACTAATCTTAGATTTTCTGTGTAAGCATGCATCCATATCTGCATGCACGAGTGTGCACAAATGAAGCTGCTTATTTCTAGGTGAGCCTCAATGCTCATTCAACCGCCCCTCTAGGTATCCCTACCACTAAGCTACAGCTCAGGGCACTGCAGTCTCTGCCCAGCTCTGGTTATGAGCTGGGCTTTGTGAGTGCTTCAGTCTTACAGTGGGTGTAAGCAGCAGTTGTGAGTCCAAAACTACAGCTACAAAGCTGGGAAAGAGTTTTCTGTCCCAGCCTGATGTGTTAAGCTGTATGTGGGTAATATGACAGGAGAGAAAGAAGATGGCATACAGCCTAGGATCTGCAGAGAGGGAAAGCATATCACAGTGCCATGCTCACAGAAAGAGGCTGCACACCACAGGTTTTAGATGAGACTCTCAGGAGACATGGGAACAGGCTGCCCAGGGAAGTGGTGGAATCACCAACCTTGGAAGCGTTCACAAATGGTGTAGAAGGGGCCCTTAGTGACATGGGTTAGTGGTGGCCTTGACAGTGCTGAGCAGTTGATGATCTTAAAGGTCTTTTCCAACCTGATTGATTCTATAATTCCATGGTTGTATTTACAGCTTCAGTAGGAAGATTTCAAAAGGTACATGGGTGAGTGAGGACACAGAAATCCTCATGTGCCTTGATGACCCCAGATACCTGGCAGTTAAGGATGCAGAGGGAACACTGGATGTGGCCACTTTCTTTCCCCCAGCATTGGTCAGCTCTCTGCTTGTCAGACCTTTGCAGCAGACTACCTCTGCCTGCCAGTGCCAAAAGGTGCTACTATGAAGCCCGAGTCCCCCTCCACCAAAAGAAAGGATTAATCCTCATTACTCAGTCATTCTTCCTGCCCTGCTCCACCTGGAAGATCCTCTGGAATCCCTGCCCTCTGCTTAGCCAACACAGCAGCCTCTTTCCCTCCTTCCAGAGACAGACAAGGTGACTTTCTGGGGCAGGAGCTACACAGCTCCTCTGTAAAGTGCTGTGGACACTCTGTTACAGTAGGAATAGTAATTACTGATAATACATAACATTAACAACAAAGCAGTGAAAGAGCTAATGGCATTTCTTTGGAAAAAGAAAAAAGGCAAACAGAAAACTATTTTCCCCTTGGAAAAAAAACCCAGAACATTGATTACTCTTAAAGGGACCCTCTCAACTTCCCTTTGAGGACTCCCATTGATCTCAGACCTGTTTTCCCTCGCAGGCAAAGAAAATATAAGTATTCTCTTGACATTCTCCTTTCTTCAACAGACTGGGCTAACAGGGAGATTTTTATTTCAAATATACACGTAGCTATGATGTACACTGGACTCAGCTTAAGCCCCTCTGCACATGTACAACGGCACTTTGAGCAACAGCCTTTCTTTCTGTCATGGTATGCAGAGGGAATAATGATAGCAGTGCTTTGCTACTCACAGGGCTCCTGCATGTGACCAAGAGCCCACATGCACACAGAGAGAGCACAAAAATTGAACTGCTTTGGGGAAATTAGTTCAAGTGTCATCTATTGTTTTGGGATCTCTAGGGTTGAGGGTAGCAACAATACAGACTAAGGGCCAAATTACCAATGAGACGCATGCACAGATCACCATATTCTTCAATTCAGAGTCTTATTTGACAGACAATAAAATACAGAAACACGCATGTACAGACTTACATATTTTGTCATAGGATTCTTTAGAAACAGTTGCTGGTAAAACAAGATTTCCTATCACAAACCAAAAGACATATCTTCAGCCAGCCTTTTGTTAATCTCGTGACTCCCAGCTTACTTAAACAGGGACTGTATCTGCAGGAGCTCCTCAGACGAAGGAGCCCCACAATATTGGGATGATTGGTCACTTACAACTTAAAGAAACTTACAGCAATGGCAACTGATCAAAGACAAACATCTCTGAGAGCATCAGGGAAAGAGAAAGAGTGAGAGGGTGTGTGAGAGAAAGATAACTTCACTTTCTCACACAAGTAAAAGGAGGACAGTTACACCTGGCACCTTTCTGATGAGTGGAGTTGAGGTTCTTGGTATCAGGCTTGAAGCCACTTGTTTTCTCTCCTTTCTCTTTCTTCCTGCTTCTGTCTCCTGCTATGCGTAGACCCCATAGTTATACAGAAGACCTGTATTCTTCTGATTCTTATGGAGTCTTTTTAGATGCACACCTGCTAACAAAAAAAAGGGCTCTTAAAAACACTGTTTGAGGCAGTACTGGCAGAAAATAAAAGGTTGCTGCTAATGCTGAGCTAGGGGAATGGTAGATGGCTTCTCCCACAAACACAAGGGAGGTGACAGAGTGCCATTACCTTGGAAATCCCCCCCAGAGAAGGATTATCAGTAGCTACCAGCTCTTTACAGCTTTCTGGGGTTGCCCAGGTAGGAAAATTGCATAATCATACCTGTAAGGCAAATTGCATGGTGGTGCATTCCTGTCCTGTACCCATTATAGACATCATGGCCCCTGAGGTGGCAAAGGAAAGTACCAACCTGATTCAGGAGCATTTAAGACTGACTGCTGATCAAGTCCATTTATCTTCTTTAATTGCTAACAGCTCCTACCTGGCTCACCCAAGGCACCCACCCCCTGGGATAACCTTACTTTTTAACCCTTACAGCTTCACATCAGTATTAGTTATGAGCCAGTGGGTTGCCTGGGCACAAGCAGGGAGCTCTGCATTACAGCTTTCCCATGAAGAGGGCTGAGATGCAGCTCCTAGACCTGTGAGAGTGTGAACCCCAGGTAGGCCAGTCAGGGAGAGAAAGACCTGTTGGTGACCTCAGGGCCCTGACATGGACTTACCTTGGTTTAAGGGTCCTACCCTCGGCAGCACACTTTTCCTCCCAGTGAGGGGTTTGGAGGTCCAGTTCTCCAAGTCTCTTTCCCAGTCTTCTCCAAAGCCCCCAGCTTAGCACCTGAGGCAAAATGTGCACATGGACCCACACCAATGCACCAGTCACAGCCTTTCTCCAGATGCCTGAAGTCCCTGGTCAAGAATGAGTTGGTCGTTGTAAAGACATCCAGCCTTCCTCCTCCCAGAGGTGCCATCTCAGGCCAACCAGCCTCACAACTGGTTCACCCTACCACATACCTGGAAACAGCCACCATCACCCAAGAGCTCCAGCAAAACCCTGGAGCTGGGGAAGAGGCTCCTTCAGCCAAAGGGCACATGCACACAGAGCCAGAGGACAATTCGGGCTGTAAAGTGCTGCTGGAGATCATCTGACCCAATCTCATCCTACCCGGAGCCCGGGTCCTGTTGCACCTCCTGCAGGGCTTCTCCTAATGTGGCTCCCAATGAAGCTCAACCAGCACTATGCAATTAATGGGGGGGGGAGGGGTCAGAATGATTCATAGCTGCATAATTCACCTATTTATTTTGGCTTTCACACCTTCTTGCCTAAATTTGCAGCAGAGCTGGTACACAGCATCTGAGTGAATTGGATGCCCAGGTTTTATTTTAGTCTGAAGCAAAGTGATGATACGCACATATGTGTAATGTAGCACAAAGGCATGTTTACTGAAGCATGCCACCACGATGCTCCACTTAGAAAAAAATAACAAGCAACAAATCTGTTTCATCCCCAGCCATACATTAGAAACCATATCTAGCTGCTATTTAGATCATGACCAGAGCAGCACTTTTGGGTATAAACACAGATCTGCATTACAGTCTTCTGGTGTGTCTCCATAGCCGTGGATGGCCAGGGATTAAAAACTGTGTGTTTGCATGTGTTTAGACGTGCATTATGCGCCTGTGCATATGTGTATGTGTGAGAGTGTGCTCGATACAGGCTTTAAATGCCATTTTCTAACATTTGTTTGAAATTACTTTAATTTTTAGCCGCTGAGGATGAGGTTTCAGAAGCAAGTTCTTCGAGGGAGGATGCTCCTTGTGTAAATACCTTACTTTAGAATGAAAACAACCCATCTCTACCAGTGAAACGGCTACAAATGGGCTGCCATTAACTTTTGTTACTTGAGTAGGTGCCTGTAAAGGGCCAGGTGGTGTTTATGCAGATGAATGAGCATGTTACAATGTGTTCTTCCTTTTGGATAAAACATTAGCGTATCAGATGTGACAAATCAGATGTTCATCTTCCACACTCCTGCATTATTTTACATTGAGAATTAGATAATGTGCTGGCTTAGCTTTTTACTTCGGGGTGGGTTCCACACACACACACACTTTTTTCTTCTTCTCAAGAGTAATTTTATACGTACAGTTCTCCCAACACTCTGCATAATCATAGCCTCACCGTCTGTCTAACCAGAGAGGTATTATGGTAATGGTGTATTTGCAGGTAGCGGGCTTTGCATTAGATGGAAGTACACATTGTTTAACACACTGCATAATTATTGTGGAATGGAAATAATGGACCTACACGTTCAGGGGTTTGTTTCTAATTCTGTTTCCTTACCAGATCAGCAGATAATTCTTGTGTCTCCAGCAGCAGCGGCAGCAAGATAAATATTGGAATGTCTTACAACCGGAGGGATACAAATAACGGAATCCTCAGTTTGGTGGATAAACTGGAAAAATAACCTTTCCTTTTGAGCTGATATTGGAAAAAAAGGCATTCAGGTTTCATAACAAGAAGAAATACACACTATATAGTGCTTATGACTGATTCAGTTGTATTTGGCTGCATTCAGTGTCAAAAAATGACCCTCAGATTTAAAAAATCAGAACCTTTAACTTTATAAAAGAAATCCAAGAGCTGTTTTATCCTTTCATTTTGTTACTTTTGTCTATCTGAAGTTTTCAGTTTTGACCATCAGAAAGTGGCATTTTTAATGAGCAGATTACGTGCCTGAGATATTTCACTTCACTCCGATTCAAATGTTCAACGTTAATTTCAAGTCTCTCTGACAACTGGATCACAACTGCTCTTCCTTTTGTATACCATTTCTTTACACTGTCAAATCAGGGCAGTTTTCCACTTTGAGAAGGTTGAATCTATTCAGCAAATGACATAGTCAGGGCCCATATGCCCTGTATATTTTGCTATTAATTGTCCTCAAAGGATTGATGTCTGCACAGCTACTTTGAACTGTATAGACCTGATTCCTTTCTTTACCAGAAACACAGACCAGTCTAGGAGGAAACTATTGGTATCTAGGAGGAAACAAGGATCCACATTTCTTTGTACTGAGGAAGGACCATAGTAGTGCCCAGCCCAGACTAAATCCATACACATCCCATGCGTGGGGCCAAATCCATCACATGGGAATTCAGTTGGTGGGAACAACTTGGCCATTATTTTTATAGAGCCAACGAATTGGTGGCTGACTGTATTAAAGACACAAATCGTGAGTACAAGACCAAGTGTCTAAGGACTCAGTGGGCCCTACAGCTGCAGAAAGGCTTTGCTGATGATGGGTTTCCTGAGTGGGAGATGAGCACTATGGGATATTGCAGGGAGAGCTGCATGCCAGAACCAGCCGGATGGAATTTGATGGGGAAAGACAGACTGGGCTCTCCTTGCCTCGCAGGACATCACATCTCTTCCTGTGGCAGGGAGCTGAGACCCTCTGGCTTGCCCATGGTCTGGCTTCACCCCGGTGCAAACAGGACTGAAAAATACCAGGATGAGGTACTTCTTTTTCACTATTAAATAGGTGCATTTAATTCACCAAGCTTCACTTTATTTGAGTGACACCAACAGAACACACAACTGCTCCAGTTAAATGCACAGCTCATTTCTGCCTACATCTTGTAGGCAACATGTTCAGATGTATTCAAAATCAAGGCTGTAAAAGAATTTCTCATCATCAAAGACAGCAGCTTTAGTTCCTGTAATTGTGTTGTTTTGTCCAAGGCTGAAAGGATAAAACAATGCTGCTGGGGGACTGCAGATACAGTACCTGTGTGGTCTCACTGTCATGTGTCATGCAGCCATCTCGGTATGAGCACTGCACAAGGCCCCATAAGGATAGCCTAAATTTACCTTCTGGTTGCAGAAGAGTGGCAGCATGCCTGTGGGGAGCATTTGCTCCCATCA
The DNA here is from genome assembly GCF_033783945.1 of Neopsephotus bourkii. Taxonomy (NCBI): domain Eukaryota; kingdom Metazoa; phylum Chordata; class Aves; order Psittaciformes; family Psittacidae; genus Neopsephotus; species Neopsephotus bourkii. The sequence continues at coordinate 11,310,925 of NW_026902242.1, read as the reverse complement.
TCCTGAATGGGATGCAAATGTTGGATAACATTCATAGGCTGTTGGCTGGTCCCTGATTTGATCACCCCAGTCTCAGGAGCTGATATTGACCAGCCTGTGCCTCTTATCAGCTCTAGAGTGACCTATTAAGGGTTTATTTCAGCTTCCTGTTAAAATTACAGGCAAAAAGACTATAGGAAGCAGCCAGAAAGAGAAGATAAATATTTCCACAAACTCAAGCTGTGGACTCCAATTTAGAGGTGCTTTTCATTGGGAGCTACGAATATTCAACCAAGTGAGGACACAACTCTAAATCGCCGAGTCTCTCCAATACACCAAGCACAGGAGATGTGTGCTGAGCTCTGGGATGGGAACAAGTACAGCAGCAGGCTGGGGGATGCACCAGCAGTACCTTGGCTCTGCCTCTCACATTAGTGGGACTTTACACTGGCCAGCACAGACAGCTTCATTCTCTCTGACAGGGGCCTTCACATCCCAAGGACCCTGGAGAGAAGGAGTTATCCCTGCTTGACTTCCAAGTACATTGCTGGAGCAAGGCCAGAAGCACTGCCCTTGGGTGGACTTTTCTTCTGCAGCTTCAGTCTGAACTGCACATTTGCTTGCTGCCTACCTTCTTCTGGGCTTAGTAAGAAAAAGCTTTGCAGGACCTCTGCTTCCTGATCTAGCCCTGTCCCCCACACTGAGCTCTAATCAACCCAAGAAGAACTCAGTCAGCATCTCTTGCCTGGAGAAGACCCTCCCTTATAAACCCTCTGTACTCCACAGATAAGATTCCCCTTGGGGAAGCAAGCAACCACTTTCTGCAAGATATTCATCAGTACCAGTAACCTCATCTCTATCAACACATCTAGAATGTACCCCAGGACAGGCATGCTATCACCACACACTCATAGAAACCCCTGTTTTCAGCAAAGAACAGCCTCACCACCAATGACATTATTTGCTGTCAGGGTATATTACTGCAAAAAATAATGCTTGTTCTCTATAAATAAACTCTTCAAATAAATACTTTTCACACAGAATTGCCACAATACAGGCAAGAAGCTTTATTATTCCCCAGAAGTGGCACTTTGTTTTCAACTTACCTAAGAGAAGTGCTGCTGGGGAAAATATAGCTAATGAAACAGCCATGGTTTTATCTTCCTGTACATCAACATGTGGGGGTTTATTTAAAAAGAAAGAAAGAGGTGGAACAATAAGAGTTATCAATCCCCTTCCACGACTTACTCAGACTTGGTTTAACACTGCAGGTCTCTGCATGTATAACACTGATTCCTGCTAACTGGTCTCAGCCTAGTATTTTCACACCTTTTTTGTACTAAATGCTTACAACTGGTCACTCCACTAGAAACTGTCACCATGACACCTTTATTTAGAATTTTAACAACACAAAAAGTGCCAGAAATGAATTTCAAAATAATAATCTTTTATTGTTTGCATTGCAATAAATTCCTGCAAATACATCCCATTAGCTTTTTATACAATTAAACACATAATGCCTAACTGTTAAGGTATCAGCCCAGCTGGGTACAGATGCAGTCCACTGCCAGCCTGAACAGAGATCGGTTGTCTTTTAATAATTACCTGAATATAAGGAAAATAATGAAGTGCTGCAGATTGCTCATCCAAACTGGTAAAAAGCTGTTTGCAAAGGATAACTACGAGGGGAGCGAGACACTGGGTTTTGCTAATAAATAATTCTCAGGAATATCAGCTCTCAATTTACTACTTGTACACCACGGGCCAGTTGAAACTTGCAGGATGAGCCAATTTGCCACAGCTCTTGTTTTGAGTCTTTGTGAAGCTGCTGCGTGAGCACAGTGGGGGCTGCTTGCATCTATCCCTGGAGTCAATCAGTAGGCCTTTGTTTCCCGCTGGTCAAAAATATCAGGTGGCTTTGAGAGTCTAATTATCAATGAAAAATTAAATCCAGAACAGGAACATAGCCACGAGTTGCCCCCTGCCTTCTGCCCTCATTCATGGGGTGTGAGTATCGGGATATTTGTTATAATTCAAAATGTATTCAAGCCAAATTGGGCACTTCAGGGGTGGGAAAGACAGAAACCTGAACGTGAAAACAGGAATGGAGAGCCTCAGTGGCAAACCAGCAGATTTCTCCTTCCATTCCCTTAGCAAATGGGGTGTAGAGCCCTAATTGTGCAAAGTGTGCTCTTGGAAGAGCCGCCCATCAGGGTTTTCTCATTAGGAATATATTAAGATGAGTTTATACCTATGTGGTTTTCTGGCCTTAGGGAAGTTTGTAAGTTGGATAAACTACCAGATCAGGGTCTAGCTCTCGCAGGACTGGAACAGACAGAAGCAGAGATATCTGTCAGGGCATGGAGATCAAAACCCTCAGTAGAGATACAGTCTGAAGACAAGGGAGAGAGCATCAGCCAGCCAGTCACCAGCACATCTTGCTCAGAGACACCCTTTCAGCATCACAGAAACCAGAAGACAACAATATAAACCTTCTCTGGCTGGGACATTACAAGTACAAAACCACTAGAAATATTGCACAATGGCTGGGTGAAGTTGTAATGTCTATCCACCTTCCATTCAGCACATGGAGACAAAGCAGACATCTCAAATGCTTGCCATGGAGCAGGTCTGGGCTCATGCTTACATCAGCCTTCTAGCCCTGGGTTCTAAGTGAATCTAGAAGAAAACAGTCCTGAACACATCAGACCATATATATTCCTTTGCCTGTTGATCATTTCCTGGCAATCAGCACTCATGGTTTCTCACAAGGGATGAATCTGCTTCCCAATGGGACAATAACCACTGAAGCAGAAAAGGAGGTGATACACAAACATGCAGTAGCTAATGGAAGGCAGCAGCTCTGCTTCTTCACTTTCCCATCACTGTCTTTGCTTTTGAACATGTGTATGAAATGCAGCCACCCCCAGGTCACAGGTGAGGAATCATCTGGGTGCTGTCCTCACCCATAGGCTGTAGGGGCTGTAGGGCCCAGGAGAGGATCCTTCCAAGGATACTCCTACCAACACCATCTCAATGAACATGACCCTCTCGCTTCACAATTATTCTTGGCAAATACTGTGTTGTACCCAGAGAACTGAGCACACGCAATCCACAAGCGAGTAGTGCTGTCTGTGTGCCTGTCAGATGTCCTACATCCTTTTGCTGATGTATTTCGATATAAGGATCCTGGGACAAAGAAAAAAGGCAAGAGAAAACAATAGAAGGAACAGAGAGACTCTGCTAGTGAGCACCAATAGTGAGCACCATGGCTGTACCAAAGCCTCGTAACTCTTAAGACTCTTAAGCTGTACTTGCAGCAGCACAGCAAGCAACTCTGTCAGAGACCTTCAGGCTGCTAAAAACCTTCTCTGTCAGTGATTTTCCCCAGAAAAGTGCACAACAAAAGAGATCATAACTGTTCCTTAACCCAAAAGAAGGAGATGTATCTGCACCACTCACTGGTTATACAGATATGCTAAATAAGTCCGGAATTAGCAACACTCAGTGTCTGGGATGTGCACACCCCTGTCCTCTTATGATCAGGAACACTTTCCTCTTCTGCAAAAAAAATGCCTTAAGTGTTTAGCTAAACTGCCTTTAGTCTGCAAGCCTTCCTAGGAAATCACTTGGAGAGAACCTGGAAATCACTTCCAAAATCACTCCAGTTCCTCCATCCCTGAGGCACCAGATGAAACATGGTAACAGCTCAGAGCTGTCTGATCTGAGACTTTCTCCAAAAGGAAACAACCAAAAGGAGATCAGTGTCAATCCAGGCCCTGAGCAGAGGGAGCAACCACCCCCAGACCAGGTTTTTGTCTAGCAGAGAGAACACTCTGCATGTGTATTAGTCTAGTTGGCCACACAGTTTGGATGCTTGTTTTTGTTGGCCACACAGTTTGGATACTTGTTTTTGTTCTGACGCAAAATCCTCGGAGACTGCACAACAAACACACAGCAGATTAGAGCGGTGAAAGGGTAGAAGTGGATGGATAGGGGGTGCTTTGTCATTCTGGATTTAATTACAGCTCTTGGTTGCTTCTTGTTCACACTGGGAGCTTGGTGGCAAATGTGAAAGGACTTCTGCAACACATGAAAACCCAGACTTTACTCACACTCTGCTGTCACAGGGGCTGTTCCACAATTAAAGGGTATCCACACGAGTAAGGGATGGTGAGCGTACAGAAGTATTTGCAGCATCAGCTCCACAGTTGACTCCTGCCACAGCAGGACTGCTGACAGCTCATCCCACTGTGCCTCCTCTCCATGCCAGCTGCTCTGCTCAGGAATCACAGCCTTGGACTTCACCAGCCAAACTCAGCCATATAAATACAGGTAAAGATGTCCTTACAGCAGTCAAAAAGCTATTAGAAAAATGTTTTAAACAAATGCATTCTAAGATTTTCATCCTTTCGACTGGAACACCTCAGTATAGTTTTAAACGCTGTTTAAGGTTGCATCATACATTTTATACCATAAATTATTAAATGACTTAATGGACAATGCATTAGAAGGAAAACAGGCAAATTACAGAATAATTTAACTGTTGCAAAGAAGCAGAGCAACTTGCAGGACGTAAAACACTCTATTTTGACACAGAATGCCTGAAGCTAAAGCAATTAAGGCTGCAAAATATTGCCGGCTGACATGATGTGTATGTAAATTTGTCATTCATTGGCAAGGGTTTGTAACAATCACGAGTAATGTGCACAATAAAACAACCATGTGGTATAAAATGCTTTCTGCTAAGAGTACTTGGAAAATGGTGGTTATGTATCATTTAAGCATACCATTATTATATACATACAGTAGTTCTTTATGACAAAAGATACCTTTCCAATCCTGGTAACTCAAACAAAGCCCTTACTTACCATTTTATATGTGCAGGATCATGAAGGAAATCTTTTTTGATCTCTTTTTAAGAGCTACAGTGAGCTTTTCACCAGAGATCCAAGTTTTAGTGAATCAGCCCCTCCAGGCTAGTTTAAAAAAGCTCACAAACTCCCTGCACTTTGCCAGGAAAGAAATGCCTGAAAGATGCCAATACCTATATGATTGAGTCAGTTATTTTAAATCAAACTGAGAGCAATAGAAGAGGCAATGAGACCTTTTGAGCCCGGCAGATCAAAAAGCAGTAGATTTAACTATTGATCTTTCTGATCTGTCCAAGCTGCCCACTCAGGAGCAAGGGAAGGCTCGTGGTGCCAAGGGTGAGCCCAACTGTTTGGGTGCTCTCGCTCCTCCCCAGAAGTGGTGGGAAGCAGGAGCCACTTGTTCACAGAGGTCTTTGAAATGAGGCAAGCAACCCCTTCCCCTCAGGTACTATCTGCTATGACCTCTACAGAACAAAAGGAAAAATGCAGTCCTGGGAGCCTGGGCTCTATCTCAAGCCCTTTACTACATGAAGAAGGGAAAAACGAAACAAAACAAAGATAATCCAGTGCAGGAGGCTCAGATCCCCTCAGCCAGCCCTCAGCTGTCTCTCTTGTGTCCCAGAGGTGCTACTGCTGCTTTCCAGTCCCCACCCCCCCCAGAGAACACAGGCTCCCAGGCTGCCTCAGACATCCTTGCACACTCCATCCCATGACAGGGAGATTGGTCAGTATGGGCAGCCAGCAGCTTAAATCCACAGGACATAGAGCTAGACAAAACCAAACACAAAGCCCCATGTAAGGTGTCCCATCTCTCCATATGCAGGTGACATGTCCACGAAGGTGTCAGGGTCCCCTGTTTCAGCTTGTTTGGCCCTGGCATGCAGAGCATAGACCACCCTGAGCCCAACTCCATCTCTCAGCAAGACCAGAGATGGAGGCTGCCGACAGCAAACCGTTCTCTGGCCAAACCTCCCTATGCAGCTCTGCAAAGCTACCCCAGATCACATCCTCCCTTCCAACACCTATGTGCTCCATCCTGCCATTTTATCTCCCCTGCCTCAAAAGCACTTCTTTATAAACAGGCAGGACTGAATCAGACCCCTTGTCTCAACAGCTGATGAGTGAGATTAAATACCAGTGATGATCCTTGACATTGGAGGAGTGTGAGTGAAGTCTTGTCTCACAGGCACAGGCAGCTCAGTTCCCAGTAATGCCTAGGCCTCCATCAGCATCCCTCAGACCATGCAAAGAAATCCCCCAAACTGCCACACACTGTGTCTACTGTCCTTAAACACACCATTTGTGGGGTACAGAAAAGGAGCAGCAACCCCAAAGCGCCATGTTTTGTGACAGGCAAGAGTAAGGTGAGCACCCACCCGAGATGCCCTCTTTCCCTGAGCACCCCAACAAACACATCGTGCTACAGGCAGTGGTGACACAGTGATGCCTCAGAGAGAATGTGGGGCAACTGCATTCAACTACAGTGGCTGCAAACAGAGATTGAAGTCAGCATCCTCTGCATTCCCACCAAAAGACCAAGATCAGCCAAAAAGAAACACGTACAGTGTTCCTGCTCAGGACTAACCTCTTCCTCTGGGACTCTGGGAAGCTGTCATTGGAAAATCAGCATTTCCAATCACTGTGCCAGCACCAGGGCATCTCTTGGCAAATGGTGATGCTGTAGCAATGCCTTGATTCCTTGCCTGGTTTTCACCCAATGTCCAAACTCATTTTTTCAAGTCATTCTCTTGCAGATTGATGCCAAAGGGTAAGAGAAGAAGGTGCTGGAAGAGGGTGAATTTTCAACCATCTCTCCATATAAATAGAGTGGGTTACGCATGCCTCTCTGAAGTACGGTATTAATCCCAATTGTGCCATAAAATATATATGACTCACTTGAGCCTTGTTCTCTGGTGAATTATGAACTATTATATCACTCATGGGATAAGTATTATGTCTCTTAAGAGACCATCACCTTTCCTCTGTTTTGTAATATAAAACTTCATTGAAACCTGCCGTGCCTGATATAAGCAACTTCTCATAATGCACATTAAATCTTTTCTTTTTACAGCTTCCTTCGTTTAGCTGATAGTCACATCAGGGTGAGTTCTTTCAGATGTAGCATAAGCATAAATTAGTATGTAAGAGAAGCAGTCATTTAGCAGAATTTTTTCTTTAATAAATCTGGTGATATTTATATTTCATCACAGAGAAGAAAAAAAATTTTTTACACATTTAAAGATTTATCCCTGTAGTAAGTATCCAATTAATAGGGCTTTAGCATACAGACAGGATTTGTATTTATGCTGAAGAATATGTGTTCTCATTATACTTTTATTCTCATGTTAGATTCATTGTGGGTTCCATTATAATTTAGTTTAGTAGCTCCGTTTTCTAATTCTTCATATTTACATGTCTTTTCCAACAAAAATAATAATACATAAATAATACCTGACAACACTTTGCAGATTTTCTCTATTTGTATGCTTCAGTTCTCCAAGCATTTTGGAATGGAAATGTTATGAACTACAAAAGAAATCTCTATGTGATCTCTATTACATGAAAAATTATCATTTTTATATGCTCTTCACTCAGCCAAGTTTTTCCAAGTTCCAGTTTGTATTCCATGAAAGTAGGCAAGAAATGGTAACAAAACCAAGTAGAAATACTCAAGACATACACTTAAATTTCAATGCATTGCTATAATCAGCATTGTCAGACAGCCTGCTGCATTGCAGCAGAGAGCTCTTTTCTATTTACTGCCACATGTGGTTTTCCATAGGGTTTTTGGTTCCTGGTGTGGGGTATATGACAATACAACCCTACTGCTGCTAATCTGCAAGAGAATGATGTTTGGTCAGTAATGCTTTACCCAGTCCTTAACCCAGCCTGCTCAGCTTTTTGTGGGATGAGGGTTTGGAGCTATGGTGAGACCAGCCTCACCAGCAGACATTGCAAACAGGAGATCCTAAGTTTCCAAGGCAGCTGAGTTTCACCACAGACGTAATGTTATACATAGGAGCCAAATCTGGCCAAGTACTGTTGCAGTAGATGTTGCTTTCATTTTGTAATGTACCCTCTGCTGGGAAAAAAAAAATAACTTTGTATGAGATATCACATCTAATTATTCCTGTTGGGCTGTCCCAGAGAAATGTCAACAGTGCATTGTAAGTGCTAATTGGGGTGTCCATGCTCTGCAGTAGATTTGGGATACAACACCCAAGACTGGGGAGGTTAAGCATGTTTTAGAATACTGTACTGTAATGAGCTTAGTCTCCATGGAAGAGGCACAGCTTTGCAGCACTCACTTCACTGTGGTGCTTCATTGCCCGAGCCACACACCAGCATGCTGGTTAAGGCAGGCTGCCCATGGTGACCACCACTCAACAGGGAAGGTGAGCAGTCTTCCAAGGGCATGTTGCCGAGTGCAAACAGAGTGAGGTGAGAAGGGAAGAGAAAAAGAGAAAGGAGAAAGGGGGGAAAGGAAGAAGAAATTAGACTGCTAAGGAGTGAAATAAATAAGAAGTTGCCAGCGTGCTTACCTTGCATCCCTCTGTTTTAGGCAGAAAATCTTGCTGATCTATTAAGCTTATGTGAAGTAAGGCTGGAACTGTCAGCACCTATACGGGGACTCCATTGAAGACACACTCTTTGCTGGTTTTTTTTCCCCCATAAACCACTCTATGCTTCTTATTTCACGACTTCTAAAGCAGAAAGACTACGTAGTTTGAATATAGGGACACTGACGGTACTTAAACCCACAGGAACCAGCCAAATTGCTAGTGGTAAATCCCTGAAACAGGCCTTTTTGACAGCCTTCATTTTCCACATTACTCTGTCCTGCTTTAAAGCACCAGTTTAAGGGAAGCTACCCATTTCTTTCACACTGCTGGGGTACTGAAGTGTCTGTCGTGTCACCCCACGTTTCTATGCACTTAAAAACTGAATTATCACTTTTACCAGGAAGCCCTTAAAACTTTCAGGAATTCTTGTTATTTCTTCACACAATGCAAACTATTTAAAGCTACAACATGCTTGCTAGTCTTATCAGGCTATAAATCTGACAGGGAGCTCCTCCATGGCTTTTTGTGTCATGCAGGATCTCTTGTGCCCCTCAGTGCATTTTTGCCACTCCCACAGGCAGCATTACATTGGGTCAGTATCCTGCTTTAAAGAAAGCTGTGTGTATCACAGGGGCCTTTTCATCTCCCAGAGGAGGGAGACAACCCTACAAGAGGGTGCTACCTAGCAGGAAGAGGGTTCAAGCCTAAAACCCATCTGTACTTGCTCAGATGTTGAGGCAAGAATATGGAAAGGAAATCTGAAAGACTATTGTAAGGACAAAGATGAGGCCTCAGGTGTGTTCTGTCTCACACAATCCTGCCATCATTATTATCCTGTATGCTAATGCAGAAGAGGTATGCAATTATTCCTGAGCTTGTTTCACATTTCTTGTTCTTCCTGACCTCAGATTAAAACGCAACAGTGCCAGACTCCACAAAAAATATAGGGCAAAACCTCACAGACAGGCTCAAAGCAAAGAGCTGTGCTGGCTTTGAGGACAAGGTCTGAGGAGGGCACAGCAGGAGGGGTGCTGGCTCAGAAAGCTCTTTGAGCCATGGGCTGTATTCTTCCACAAGGGAAGGCATACAAGAAGCTGTGTTTCCACCATGTGTTTTCAAACAGGGAGATGCTGTTCTCTGAGAGAAACTCACTGTGTGCAGGATTTGCCAAACTGTTCTCAGCGGTGGCATCCTGAGGTTAGCCACCTGGGGAACCCTCTTTTTTTAGGATAGTATCCTGAGGGAGCAGCTCCAGTTCCTTTTCCTCACTGCATATTCATAAAGACCAGTGCAGCTGTACAGTCGAATCATAAATTCTGGTAATAGGTGTTTTACCCTGACTGCATGTGAAACAAGTGATAAGACATCAGCAAAGCACCCTAGATGTCTGGATGTACCCACAGGCTGCTGTGCAGAAGTCAGAGACAGATGTTGCCCTGTGTATCTTTAGAATGAAAACACCCAAATGGACACCTGTGCTTAGTACAGAAGGTACCAAGAGGTATTTGCACATGCATGTCAACCTGAAGAAAAGACCACTTTAACGTACATGTGGTCATAACAGTCCACAAATCACTGCAGGCCTGCATCGAGGTCTAGAAGAGAGACACACATTGAACAGCTGAAAAACTATCTCAAAACCGTGTGCACACAGCCTGGATCTAGACATCTCTGACTAATATTTTGCATAGAAGATGTATACACTGCACTGCCACACAGAAACACCTACTTCACGTGTACTGCAGATCGTGAGGATGGCAAAAAAAATACCCTCACATTCTATGCATCTTCTTCACTGTCTAGATCCACTATTTGTAGCTTTGTTTGCATTCTGAAATAGCAGAAAACTGGGGGCACACACACACAGAAAAAAAAACAACAACAACAAAAAACAAACAAACAAACAAAAAACCTAAATAAATACTCATGTATCAGCACCTGTCATACAGTTTCTCTGCACTACCACTATCGATTTCCTGGTAGTTCTCCTTCCCTACCCAACTTCATTAAAGAATAAAAGTAAAGTAATAAGTCATTTCACACTCTGTCTGACCATTGTACAATAATAGCAAGATTTCATGCAAGGGTACAACATTATGCCCATCTGCAATCACAGTCTCTTTGCAAAAATCTCAATTCACACTTCATATGCAGCTAACCTTGTTACCATTCCCTTCCTAAATCCATCAGTCTTGCAGCTGCACGTCTTCACAGCCCAACATCTTAAAATTCATCACTTTGACACCCTCGCATCCCTACAGGTCAAGCTAAAGAAGCCAACCAAGAATAATTAAGAGGTACCCCAGATGTTTAGTCCACTTTCCTGGAACCGGGTACAGTTATCTCTTCGTACACTAAAGATCCATGTAAGGCGCTTGTTTTCAGGGGATGAGACCTCCGACAAATGTTAGAGCTCTTCTCTCTCCCTCCCCCCCCCTCCTTTTATTTTATTTTTTTTTTTTACAAGTACAGCTCTTTGTAGTCGGAATTTGAAAAAGAAGCGCGATAATGAGTAGGTTCAGGGAAGGAAAGGTGTTATCTCATTAAGGTAATTACTGAGACATCCCCACCATTACCTCGGTTTGAAAATGTGGCAATTAAAGCGCCCTACATGGCTCCCAGAGACGAGGGAACACGGGAACCTTGGACAACTTTTGCGTGCATGGGGCCGGGCCCCGAGCACGGCCCGGGGCAGCGGGGAGGGGATGTCGGGAGCGGCGGCGGCGGGGGGGAGCCCCGGGGGTCGCTGTGCGCCCCGCATCCAACGCTGGCGGCACAGAGCGCCTCACTTGGGTTCCTTTGAAATCCGCTAATTTTGAGGACCTAAGTTTGTGCGCTTCCATTAATAGAAGCGGCTTGTGAAAAATAGGGCATATGAATATGGAAACGGAGTTCTAACGTGCTGGGCGCTCCTCCGGACCTGCTCTCCAGCTGGAAACGCGCAAAGACAGGCACTAGCGCCGCTGCCCCACGGCTCCTTCGACGGCGGGAGCAGTTCAAGGGAGGAACGAACTTCAGGGCCTTTTTCGCGAAACGGGGACACCGGGGAGCTGCGTCCGCCGGTCCCCGGGGGGTCTCTGGCCCCATTGGCTGTCATTGCCATGTCCCTGGAACAGAGCAGGCGCTCCTGCTTCGGAAAGAGGGTCATGTTCGCTGTGATCCCTTTCCCCCGCAAACGGGGCTCCTCGTTAAAGCGGCTACTGGGGAAGAAACCCGGTTGTGTCACCGGCGGGAGACGTGAGCTTAGCGGCAGAACGGAATAGAGTGAGTGAAAAAGCCGTGTAATTCCAACCTGAAACGGTTACTCGCCGCCCATCTCTGACACTCCCGAGCTGGGGATATTTCTACGTTTATGGAAGGGTTTACCCTCTCCACAGGTGAGCTCAGCCTGGCTGCACCCAGTCTACACCCAGAGCTGGAGCAGAGTCATTCCAGTGGGTTGCAATAAGGACTTAGGGCGACTTACAGCATGCATTGGCACAGAAGCGTCTTGTGAATTTGGAGGAGGATAAATTCTGGAAAGGGAGAAAATAACAAAAGTTAAAAGCCCACCCTCACAAGAAACACTAAAAGCTGTAGGAGCTATGAGCAGAGCCGGAGAGCTACACGCGGGCTGCGTTGGTCCGTATAAACGCAGACAGGGTAACCGGTACGGCAGGGAGCTCCACTCAGTACCACTTGCTGGCTCCCACCGTCTGAGCCGGACTCCGGCGCTCAGCTGGGAATGTGATTCAACTTCCGAAGCGCCCAGCTGCTGCCACGGGACCAGGACAAGCACCCTCGGAACGTCAATGTGCCGTTCCTGTGCCCAGCTAAGTCCCCCTTCTCACTTTCTGCTCTAGTGAAGGCCAATCTAATCCCCCGAGAGGGGGTAGTAATTAAACTTGATCCTGCTGCTGCATCCCGCAAGAGAGCCCTTTATTCAAGAGCAGTGGAGCAGTCTACTCGCGGCTCTGCCTCCAGGAGGGCCCGGACAGGAGCCGGAGGCTGCAACGAGTAGCCAAGACCTGTCTAAGCGTAGGAGCTCTCCGAAGAACCTCCCTTGTCGTGCCCACCCGCAAAACACAGCCACGACCGAGCAGAAACAAACCAAAGAGAAAATGGGGACAGGGAGAGCAAAAGTGCTCCTGTGTCCCGTCGCGGTCCCGCTGGTATCAGTCCGGAGGGACACGGGTGGGAGTGGATCAGCCCTGTCCCGCTTGCCGCCAGCCGGCTGGAGTGGGAACAACGTTCAGACATCCGGGACAAAGCCCTGGGAAGGCAGTTCCCTTCTCAGGGCAGAAGGGCCAGGCCCCTAACAGCCCGGGGCTAGCTCAACATAAGGGTTTTCTCCGGCGCGGCGGAGGGACAAGTCAGGACGCGCTTCGGCAGAGGGAGCCTGCCTCAGGCTCCTCAGTCTCCATCACAGGCGAGGGCCGGGGAAGGAAGCCACGAAGTTCGGCCGGACGATAAGTTCCCCGTGCTGCCTTCCCTGAGCCCTGCGGTACGGCCCCAGCCAGGGGCAAGGTGGGAAGCTCCGGCGGGCTGGACGCGGGCTACCGGCACGACAGGAGCCGTGGGGAGCCGGGCCGGGCCAGCCCGCTCCTCCTGGCGCTGTCCGTGGTGCTGAGGGCGGGCGGGACCGGGACCGCAGCCACCCCGCTCCTTGCGGGAAGAGGGCAAACACTCGCAGCTACCCTCCGGCAACCGCGTCCCCTCGCTTATACACCGCTCCTCTACAGCCTCACAGTTTGTTTCCAAGCTTAGCACCAACACGAGGTCTTTTAGAGGGGTGTCACTATTTCCCTCAGTTTAACGCAAGGAGAGCCCTGCTCATCTGGCAACAGATGGATTTCTTTTTTCGCATCCACTTTCAGGGACGAGAGCAGGTCCTGGCCCGGGCGAGGGCCGAGTATGGAGAACGGGACTGAAGGAATTCAGCAGCTAGGCACCAAGTCTGGGGGTGACCACAGCGAAAGCATCTGTCTTGAGAGGAAAGGGAACAACACCCGAGAGCGGGGCAGATGGGGAGGCACAGCTGCCAACGGCGCCGAACCACCTCTGGTGCCCGGTCCTGCGCCGGCGGGAAGGCGGCTCCAGGTAGTCCGGACCGTCGCCAAGCTCTTTGTCCTGCCGTGGCTCGCCGACACACGTAGCCATGTGCCGGGGGGGTTAAACAAGCAATGGAGGGAGGGCTTTCCTGCAAGGCGACCTGGCCGGTCAGCCTGTCTTCTGGTCGGCTCCTTCCCGGTGCAAACGGGGAGTGGTACAAATGGAGCGCTTACATTTCCAGCCCTGCTTTCCGAAAGGGGAGCGATTTCTGCTCCAGACCTGCTCCCGCACTTTCCAGTTGCATCTTGAAGTAGTTTCAGGGAAAGTAGCGGTCCATCTCCCCTCTCCCCCGACAGACCCTGCTTTAGACACCGTTCTACATGGCTCTCGGAACGGCCGCACTCCCTACTCCTGCACGCAGCACTGGGAGCTCCCTCCTCTGCCAGGGCGAGCACCCCGCTGACCCAGACCTGCCCTACTCAGGAGGCGGGAATTGGGGGACACTCATCTATTTTGTGTGAACTTTCCTTCCTTATTCTCACTACTTTTCAACGAGTTCGTACAGTCAAAACCAAGCCTCGATTCAGCCGTGGAGAAGAACAACGAGCCGCGACCAGCTTTTCCAGCTGGATCACATCCTTCTGGGAGAAAGCAGCCCAGGATTCGTTTAGACCTGGAAAAAGGCCCTAAACCGAGCCTAAATTTCCTACCTCCTTCCCAGCCCAGATAAAATGCGTTTCTCGGGAACACCTCAGCGGTGAAGGGGATGGGATGCTCTGGCCACTCGGGGGTCCCGCTCCCGGCTCCTTCTCACAGGGGATAATTTGGGGGTCCCGGAGGAGGCGCGGGGGAATAGTCAGCAGGGGCCACAACCACGGGCAGAGAAAACGAGGTGGGCGTTTCCGACCCGCTCCCCTTTTGTTATATCAAGGCAGAGGTCAATATGGTTTTAACGCGAATTTATTAGCAGAGAAATCAGCAAGCCCCTCGCTAATTAGCAAAGCCCAAATAAACGTGCCCGGAGGCATCTATCTTTTTTTTTCTTTTCCCCTTTCTATCTCAAATGAAAGGGAACCCACGAGCAAAAACAGAGAGAAAAAGAGAAGGGGGGGGGAAAGCAAACCCTCAAAGGGGAGGATAATATGGGACTTTATGAATGTTTTATAGGTAATTGCTGTATAACTTTCTAATTTCGCAGGGGGGTGTTCCCTTCCAAAGACTGGGGCCAGAGCCTTCCCCAGAGCCCGGTGGAGGGTCACAGACCCGAGCCCCGACCCGCGCCTCCGCCTCGTCCCGGGGGACCCGGCGTGGGGAAGCAAGGCGCTAGGGAGGGAACCTGCCTGCCAGGGGAAAGGGAGCAGCAACAAAGATCAAAAGCCGGCGGGTCTCGGAGGGCTTCGTGTCCTTCAGGACCCCTCAACCCTCCCTCCCTTGCTCGTTACTCACCCCGACCGCGGGCGCTCGCTGCCTGTCCCAGCTCGGTACAGAGACGGCTGCCGGGGTGAGAGAGAGTCCCCCAGCCAGACACAACCCCGCCGCGCCGCGCCCTCCCCTAGGGGCCGAGAAAGTGACCAGAGCCAGCCCCTTCCCTACAAAGCCTCTGCCGCCCTGCCCAGGTGCTTAAAATAACGGCGAAGGGCAAAACACCTGCGTGGACACTCCTTTTTCCTTTAAAATACAGATTTTAAAATACAGCGCAGGCTGTGAAACAGCGAGACTAGGGTGAAAAACTGAAAAAAAAGTGGCATTTGCCTTTTCTACTCAGAATTTCTTGCGTTCTTGTCACGGGGAAAATTAGCTACCTTGAATTTCCACGTTTGTTAAAAAAAGATAAAGTTTATTTAATTTTTTTCCCGGGGTTTTTCCCTATTTTTTTTTTTTTTAGGCACAACAAAAAAAAATATTTTTGTCATCTAAGCATTTATTTTACTGAATCAAAAAAGACATGAAAAGGGAGAGGGGAGAATCACGTTCGTTCGTTTTAAACTAACGTATAGAAGTGATTTTTTTTCCTCCTTTTTTTTTTTTTGGACGACATATAATAAATATGATATAGCACTCAGCACTCGGTCTGTACAATTCTGTTCGCATTAGGGAGCATGCCACTTTTCAATAAGAAAAAAATAAAGAAAGAAAAATAAAAGGTCATGAGAAAAATCAGTGCAAAGTTCTCCGTTCCCCCGGTCTTCTCCGCCGGGCGGGGGTCGAGCCGTCCTCATTCCCTCCGTCCTTTGCAGCCGTTTAGTCTCTCCGGCGGGCTCGGGCTCCCTCTCCCTTTCCTCTTGCTCCTATCTCCTCCTCCCCCTCTGCTCTGTCCCTCTCTTTCTCCAAGCTCCAAGTCCTGCTCCGCAGGAGCCGTGGTCGGCGGGTCGCCCCGCAGCTCTGCCCGCCTTCCCCCGCGTGTGGTCGTTTCACTTACGGGCTCGGCTCTGGGTTCACGGTTCAAGAGTCCCTGGCTCTGACTGATCGCCTCCCTCGGTGGCCGGTGGCTGCCTGCAGAAGCTCCTGCCCCTCGGCTTCCCCTCGCTTCCTCCTCTGCGGTGCTGGGGCTTGTTCGGGGACGGGGAGGGGAAGGGCTTGTTGCGGGGATCGCGGTGCCGCTTCACCGGGGGTGCGGGGTGCCGGGCATGGGGTTAGCCAGGGGATTGAGGGCCGGCTGCCCGCCGGGCCCCAGCCCGTGGATCAGCACCCGCGGCACCAGCGGCCGCTGGAGCTGGGGGTGCGGCGCGGGGGGAGTCCGGTACATGCTGCTGTACATGGCCGCGGCTGCCGCTGCCGCCGTCGTGCTGTCCATGCTGCCCAGCAGGCTGGGGTGGTAGAAATAGGGCGAGGGGAACATCCTCTGCAGGGCCGAGTAGTTCCCGGCCTCGGCCAGCAACTCCAGGCCCACTGCCGTCTGCCGCTTCCACTTCGTCCTGCCGGGGGGGAACAAGAGCCGGCTGCAGGGCGGGCGCCGCGACGGGGCACCCGGCCAAGGTCCGCGGGGGTCCACGAACGGCGAGCCCCCTCCCCTGACCTCCTCATCCCGGTGAGGCCTCGCACTACCGGGCCCCCGGCGGGGAGCAGCGGCCCCGCGGGTCCGTACACGGCACGATACCCCGGCCGTGCCCGCCTCCCACCCTCCGCACTCCTCGCCACATGCACATGGCGACTCCGGCCAAATTAATAAGCACGGCACACGGTTAGATCGCATCGCGCTGACACTAATGGTTTGCGACAGAATTAGGGTGGCTGCAACCGTATGTAATGAGACAGAAAATTACGGCAGCAGTGACAGAGGCCGGACCCCCCAGCCGGCCGCCGGGGAGGGCGCGGGGCAGCCGCCCGGCTCTTCCCGCATCCCTCCCGTGAGCAGGAGCGGCCCCACAACGGCTCTCCGGGAATGCCCCGGGCCGCTCCCCCCCGGGGCCCACCTTACCTCCGGTTCTGGTACCAGGTTTTCACCTGCGTGTCGGTGAGGTTGAGGGCGGCGGCCAGGTCCATGCGGTCCTGCACGCTCAGGTATTTCTGCCGCTCGAAGCTGCGCTCCAGCTGGTTGAGCTGGTGGTCGGAGAAAGCGGTCCGCGCCTTCCGCGGCTTCTTGGCCCGCACCGGCGGGCTGTCCCGGCTGCTGCTGATCTCCCGATCGCCCTCCTCCTTTGTCCCTGCGAGCGAGCCGAGGAGCGGTGAGGGCCTGCGGGACCCCGGCTAGGCCCCCCGCCCCTCCGTGGTTACCGGGCCCCTCCGCACTCTTCCCTGGGGGCTCCTCCGGGACATGGAGGAGAATGGTCAAATACGGCTTGGTGAGGGGGAAAGCGGCGGCGAGCCCGTCCAGGGGATGGCGGGATTTCCCTTCTCCGCTCGCCAACGACACGGTTTTCGTTATTTTCTCTCCCTCTTCCCCCTGGCCCGAAATACCGGGAAATCGATATGTCAATCCGGCTCCTTTCGGGCCCGGGTTTGTGGCGCTCCTTGATCTTCCCCGCAGGAAGAACAATAATCTGCCTAATTGACCCACTGGGGAGGTTGGTGAACACAAAAATGGCCAGACCAGACTGTACATCTGGTTTGGGCACTCTTATGCTAATGCTGAAAGAGCAAGATGAGTAACGCGCCCGGGCGTCTTTCTGCTCTTCAGCATGGCAAAAATATCTCAGCGGGGCAAAATGAGAGAAATGTGTCCCGTCGACTGTCGCTGACCCAAGCTGCCTGCGAGCAGGGCAGCTCCGTGGGGAAACAGCCGTCTCCCGCCTAGCCCTTCATCACTCTTTTCCTTCCTTCCTTTTCCTTTCCCCATGCACACTTCGCTATTTCCATTTCCGAAGCCCGCACGGCGGGGGCTTCCCCATCAGCACGAAACCCATAATTAGAAAAAGGAATACAAAAAATGGAGAAATTAAACCCTGCATCCCGGCGCTGGGAAAACCCGGGTGTTTTGCAAAACGCACAAAGCCCTCCAACCTTCCCTTGCCCATCGCGGGCCGACTGTGTTCCAATTCTTTTATTTTTAATTAAAAGGGTTTTTTTTTTCTTTTATTTGCTGATGGGGAAGTGGGATTTTTTTCCCCCCATATTTTTATTTTAGATCGAATGGGCAGAAATGGAAAAGCTGAAGGCAGTAACTGCAGCTGAGCCGCCGGTTCTTAGAAAGCTAGAGAATCATTTATGAGCGTTTGAACTAAAAATAAATACATTCTGGTTTCCACTGCTCGGGCTATTTTCTTAAAAACAATAAAGTTAAATAAAAAAAAAGAGAGGAAAGGCCTACAGAGAGAAGAGGGGTGGAAAAAAGAAAACGCGATTTCATCTCCTACAGATCTCAAACCCGTGGTAGCGAGGATCACCGACCAGCCCCAGTGGAGCGAGAGCTCCCACCACACGTTTCCCCCGATTTTCGTTTCGCCGATGCGCCGACCGCCGCGGCCCGGGTTTTAAGGGCTACCGAGGCGGTGCAGTGCTGGGCCGGGCAGTACTCACCATGGCATTTGATGTCGCCCTGCGTGTCGTCGCGCTTGTCGAGCTTGGCTTTGCTGTCTTCCTGCTCGAGTTTGGGCCTGAAGCTCTCCGGGGCTGCGCTGCCCTCCTGCTTGGGGGTGTGATGGGGAGAGGGGACGCTGGTACTGTAAGGTGCACACGCCGCCAGCGGTTTGCTGTCGCCCAAAATGTCCTTAATTAAAAAAGAAGAGGTGGAAGTCCTGGGGCCGGTGCTGGCCGAGCCCAACTGGGGCGGCGGCGGTTGTGGGGGAGACGGCTGCAAACTCGGCGGCGGCGGCGGGTGCGGGCCGAGGTGGAGGTGGTGCGGCGGCGGCGGGAGGCTCTCCGCCACCCCCAGGTGCGGCTCTGGGTGGTCCATGCTCACCGAGATGGGCGACGAGGGCGCCGTCCCCACAGTGTCGATCTCCGAGCAGGGGGACGGCGTGGCCTGGCTCCTAAAATCCGCCGGCCGGCCGTCGCCGTGGGGGCGAAAGTCTCCGTTCATGACTCCGGGGCTGCCGGTGCTGCCGCCCGACAGGATCGTGTCTATCCCGAAGCTGGATCCGCTCGGCCCTTCCATGGCGGACCGCTTAGCGCCGTGCCCGCATACCCGGCGGGCGGCCGCGGGGGTCACACCGAGTTGGAGGGGAAGTGGAGTGGAGGGGGCAGCGGGGGTTACCCCAACCCGCGCACCGGCGGCGCGGGCGGCCACTAACGCGGGGCCCCTGCCGAGCACCACATCCCCGCCGGGCCGGTTAGCCGCTACCTAACTTTGTTGCGGGAAGTTGCGGGCGCGGAGCGGGGCGGACACCGGCCACTGCGGCGCGCCCGCCCGTGCCCACCGAGCTCCTCTCGGCAGCGGCGACTCCCCCCGTGACGTCACGGCCGCCACGGCCCCCCACCCCCCGACGTTTATTATTACCCCGGGCTTTTGCCGCCGCCGCCGCTGCCCGCTTCCATTGGCAGAAGGCCGAGCGGGGGCTGACGCAGCGCGGGAGGCAGCCAATCAGCAGCGGGGACGGGCGCGGGAGGGGGGACGGGCGCTCCCTCCCTCTCCCGCGCCCGTCCCCGCTGCCGCCACCGCCCCGTCGGACCCCGGTCCCCCGGTCGCCGGATCGGATCCGATCCCTCGGCCCCCGAGAACACCAGCCTGGACGGTTCCCTGGTTGAATGTCAGAATAATGGGAAGTGCCAGTGACAAGACGTCATATTAATCCTATGAAGTGGCGTGTCAAGCTGATTAGCAGAGTAATTATAAGGGTGGCATGAATGATTTAGAGATCTCCCAGTTCTATTTTAGTAGGAATTACCACTTTCAGACCCCTGTGAAGCCCACCCCGACATTTCCTTTGGCAGCATTGCCAACAGCACCGGGACCCGATCAGCTGCAAAACCAGCAGCTGCAGCCCCAAACCTAGGGGGCGCGGAGGGACAGGGCAGGGCAATGGGGGCGCAGGGAAGGATTAGGGCAGGGTAATATCTAGGGAGATTTATGGGGTGCTGGCATACAGCGAGAGCACTAGGTGATGATGCCTTAGGTGTGGGGCCCCTGGCATCCACTCCCCTCATACAACGGTTGCCCCGGTGATGGGAGCCCGCTGCCGGCCTAGAGAGAGAAGCAGGGAGATAGAGGACACAGAGTGTCCCTCCTAACCATCTCGTAGCCCTGCCTGTCCCGTACGGGAATGCCAAGCCCACTCCTGTGCAGACCCCCAGCCCTTTTTCCACCGCTGATCCTCTCCCGGGAAAGACGTCCCGGCCAGAGCTACAGAGCTACAGGGTATGGGAAATCCGTGGGGATCACAAAGGTTGTGGGGGACCGCGGCGAGCCGGTAACTTGTGGCAGGAGGTTGGGTCTGAAGTGAGACGCTGCAGCCCTGAGGCAGAGGTGTGGGACGAGAAGCCGAGCTTCTGGGCCCTCTCTGAAAAAAACCACCTGGCCTTCCATGGAATTCACCTGTCACCGGTGCCACATCTGAAGCGCACCGGCCACTTCGGAAGAAGTTTTTGGACTGCAGGCAGCCCTGCCCGCCAGAGCCCGCTGCTGCATCAGCCCCTAAGGCCTCGCATCGCCGCCCGCCTCCCCCCGGGCAGCCTCGGGGCAGACAGGCGTACGGTTTGCACCGGAGCTTTAAGCACCAATGCTGCGTCGGAGGCCGGTGAGGGAGCGGGGACGGCGGGGTCAGAGGAGGTGCAGGGCCGCCCGTGTCCGCTGGGCGGCGGTAGCGGCCACCCCCGTCGTCCTCGACGGGCGCCCTACGCTGACGGGGCCGGAGGCAGCTCGGGCTCCGCTCCCCCGGCCCGAGCGGGATTAGCGGCATGGCAGAGTGACCTCTCTACAGATGGGGGGGGGGGGGGGGGGGGGGGCTTGAAGGAACAAGGAGAGGAAATAAAGGTGGAAAACTGGGGAGCAAAGTGAAAGATCGGGAGAAAGGGAAAAGATCCCCAACAATTTAACTATCTGCAAATGCCCAGACAGGTTCCCTGCAGTAGGGGAGCAGCCCGCGGCCGCCGTATTTATCCTG
>NW_026902242.1:11242500-11282500 GCF_033783945.1 Neopsephotus bourkii | reverse complement strand
TCACTGCCCAACCTCATTTTGCAGGACACTCCTTTGTAAGAAGGGCCATGTCTCAGACCCATGCATGTGGCAAAGGTCTCTTATAGCCACATGTCACAGAAATGCAATACATCCACCTTGTAAGCAGGAAGCAAAGGCCAAGCAGAGCCCCTACTTCTCTACTGAAGAAGGTTCTTTGACAGGCACCCTCTAAGGCAGGATACCAGGCACCTAACAGTCTGTGAGTACAGTGAGATGAATTAACTTGACACCATCTGGCAGCAGTTTTTCATTTCTGACAATATTTAAAACTTAATTTGAGCTCAGGCAGTGATGAATAGGGCTCTGATCTCACCTGGCTTTGGTAACCTCCTGACCTAGGCACATCAAGTCATTTGTCTGAGGCTGTAGGTCCTGATATTTTATTGCTAGGTCTAATCTAAATAGACTGCTGGACACTGCCCTTACTGCACCCTGGTAATCCTGGATTGATCCTGGTGAAGCAAGAGGGAAGCAATGACATCTAAGCTGTCTTTCAGCAAACACATGATGGAAGCTGATCATGTTTAAGCATGTTCTCCCAGCTGAAATCCGTAACAGATGATCGCCATGAAGCACTAGTGTTCCCAAACATCTAATAGCAAGAGGGCATTTATCACCACTATTGCAATTATATCTTTTAAAATCTGCCTTTTTTCCCCCACTCTAATTACTGCTTAAGATTGCTCTAATGTGTGTATATATAAAAAAGTATGCATGTATGTACACATACAGATGCTAGAGTCTATATAAATAGACAATCCCTTCAGAGAGAACAGCATGACAGCAAGAGCTTTCAGCTGAAAACATGGTGTGAAAATGTAGCATGTCTTTTCTCTTTATGTTCTATGGCAAATGCAAAGGGAATTTATTGCTTCAAATATGTGCAATCATTTTTATCTGATTACCTGTAGATGCTCTATACAGCTCTATGCTAGAGACAGTATGTTCTTTCCTGCAGAGATCCCAGTTTATTACAAGCACAATTCCATTCTTTCACATGTCTTTATGAATTTGAAGGAGCTGCTTAGAATTTGTCACTTATTTTTAACAATATAATTTTCTTTGGAAGGAGCATCCTTGCTAAGCTTGACATGTGATATTTAATCACATATTGACCACTCAGTATTACTTTAATGTTTCCTGTCAGCACCAGTACAGCAGACAGAGTTCAAGCAACACATTTGCCTGGAGTTCAGCATTCATTTAAATCAAATTTGTCAGGTTTCAATTTTAAATGTAATATTTTATTTTTATTAAACACAAGTTAATAATGTGTTGTCAGGCCAAGGGCATGTTTTAATGTGAACAACTCAGATGGTAAGTGAAACTGGAGCCATAACGCCCCATACAATCATCTTAATGTCAGTGTCACAAGCTAACACAAACACATGTTGGCTTTGTGTTCAGTTGTCTCAGGAAGCCTTTCAGATATATAAAACACCCTGACACAAATACATACACACACATCCTCTTAAAAGCACATGTTCCTGGGTGTAAGACCCTACAACACTTGCGTATGTTACTTACAGCTTTCCACGTGCTTTTTCCTCTTCATAAGGCATCCTACTTGACTGGCAATAGAGCAGCCTGAGTTGCAAACACTGTCTATTCTCAGCTTCAGCTTTAATTTTCCATGATACTATCTATAGTGACTTGATGTGGTTTTTTTCCTGACAATACTTCTGCATTCAAGTGTACACATATGAACAAAGCTTTTCTTTAGGGAAGGGCAGGCACAACAAGCATATGCTTACCTAAATACATGCAACTGTACGTCTGGGTGCATTAACATTAGACGCACATATACACACATGTATATAAAACAGTTGTGCATTGCAAGCATGTAGAGGAGTTCACTTATGCACACTACACACTGCATGATACCCACAAATGACAGGTGACCCTCTGCAATATTTATCTTTATTCGAGTGAAGAGTTATCCCTCTTCTCATTCACAAAGACAAATGTAGGAATGAGCAGCTGCTGTATATTAGACGGTAGGAGATGGATGAAGACGGATCCAACCTTCTAAATATACTGTAAACTACAGCACTGTAAAGTAGTGTCACAGAGGGCGGTGAAGCACTGCATCTTTACCCAGCACTTCCCAGCAGCGGGACAAACCCAGGACCCAGGTCCCTGTGCTGCAACTGCAGGCTCTGGGGCCATTCAGTGGCTGTACTGTGCTGGGGATGGGTAATGGCACATTATGTCTTTCACCTCTTAAATCACCAGCTTCGAAGGGATGCAGGTCAGCCGTGGCAAAGCCATCCCCTATCTGACAGCTGTGCTGGGGCAGTTGTGGCCTGCATGGCCCATGTGTATGAGTGTCCCAATCAGCAGCTCCCAGTGTGACTGACACTAATTGGCACCCTTGACAGCAGGCTTGTCGGAGAGGCTGAGGACCGGCCTGGCACAGAGGTGCACACGCACTCCTCTTACCTGAAAGCCAGTTTCCCAGCCAGGAGATGGAGCCCATTATCCTGCACCCTGCTTCCCAGGGATGCTGTGCTCAGTGCTTCCCAGGGATGCTGTGCTCTGCACTTCCCACAACCACTAACAGAGTTACGGCACAGGATAATAACAGCAAAGGGAGGGAGAGAGGGAGGTCCACAGAGGTTAAGCAATATTTTCCAGTGACATTTGAGAGGAGACGATGTATTGCTGCTGTGGAGAGAGATGGCAAAGCTATTGGGAAGGTCAGAGCCAAGGAAGAGGGAGGTTTCATGCTGAAAGAGCCTATAGGGTTTACAAGACAGACCCAGGCACCCAAGGCACTTGTGGCCAATGCTGGTGACAGCGAGGACTGGCCTCGTGGGATGGAGAAGACCCCAAGAGTGTTTTAAAAAGAAAGAACTGGGTTTCTCCCCCAGTTTGCATCAGCCTCTGAACATGCCTCCCCTGGCCCTGGTCAGGGAGATAGCACTGGTGCAGGGCAGCACTGCTTGTCCTTCACCACTATCAGCTGAGCACAGGGAGGGCAGCAGAGCCCCAGTTCTAGGGGCAAGAGAGGGGCAAGCCAAGCGTATCTGAAATGGGGATATTTATTTTTCCTGTGCTCACCTGCACCATGCAAACACACAGCAACAAGCAGAGGTATTGGGCTTTCCTTCCAAGCTTTCTTTCCTCTGCCAAAGGACAGCAGAACAGACACCACGGGCAGGTTGTGGGGTGCCCCCATGTCCATGCAGACATAGGTGCACTAAAGTTTTGCACAACGTTTTCTGCCAGGCAGGGGTATGGGAAAAGCCCCTCCAGAGATGAGCTCAGCTAGCCAGTAGTTAAGGGCCACATGGTGCACCTTTGGCGTGTCTCATTGCACTTCACCTTTAATTGCATCTATTTTAAAAGCTCCCCATAGCTCATGCTGAAAACCTGCGATTTCCCAGCACTGCAATATCCAACTAGCCCAGTTCACCTCCATGGCTTTCCCTAGCTTAGGGGTGCTTCAGTTGTAATGTCTTTCCCTAGCTTAGGGGTGCTTCTGTTGTAATGGCTTTCACCAGCTGGAGTTTTTTTCTGAACTAACCTCCCCACCCAGTGCCACACTCAGTGCAGGGTGAAAACACACCTCTGTCAGGCTCTAACACCCTTCTGTGGATTTTACCCATCTGATCTCCAGGATGGTGTGAGGAGTCCTTGCTCAAGCTTGCGTCCATCATAGCCCGTTTCTGGGAGCTGCTGGGAGGACCCTGATCCATGCTAGTGCTTCAGCAGAGATGGGCCAATGCAGATCTCAGCTCAGGACCCTCTCAGAGATGGAGCCCAGAATCCTGCATCCTCCACAGGGAAAAGGAAGGGAAAGGATGTTGAAAGAGTTTGTACCTGAGAGCAGCAATGCACTGTGCAGGCTTGGATTGGGCTGCAGCTGTACCCATGGGTGGCTGGGCTGTGGTGGGCTGCTGTCACTGCCAGCTGGGGCTGTGCTCGGGCACATGTAACAGTGCTCAGGTAGCAGTTTCTCAGGCTTCACTGCTGTCTGGAAGCCAAAACCAAGACCCCTTTGCAGGGTGAAGACACCTTATCACACAGCTCGACCCCATCCACCACCAGGGAAACACTTCCCACCATGTCTTCCTATGGAGAGAGATAAAATGCTCCCTAGAAAACTCATGTGCATTTATTGGCCACTGTGTTCCCTCTGGAGATCAGTGAGATATTTTTAAGGGAGACATTGCATCTGTACTGCTAGCCCTTGATTACCCCTCCTTGCCATGTGTCCTGCAGTACTGGATTAGTGCTTCCCATTGCTGAATGCCACACATATGTCCCACTCTGACACCCCAGATTTATCTCAGCTCAACGCAATTAGAGCTAATGCTGTTACATCATCATAAACTGGTGTAACAGAAAGTCAGCTCAAAGAGGTTCACATCCATTTACATGTTCATTCGGACTGTCCAGACATAACAAGGCTGCCTAGATTCTAATGATCAAAAATGCACATAGTTGCAATAAGGCACATATATTAGTTATAACTGTGCAGTTCAAACATGAGCTAGTTTACATAAAAGTAATTAGAATCACAATTGACCTTTTGTAGAAATGTAAGGCTATGCTTAATTCTAGCCACCAGCATTCAAAACATTTATTTAATAATATTCCTACTTCCTAACTCATAATTATATCTTCTTTAAAAAGTCATTTTACAGCGAAGTGTAAAGGACTTGTATCCTGTGTAGTTGAGGAAGAGAAAGCTCTGTTCTTTATACAAACACACTCAAATGCACAGGAAAAGGGTCTAACATGAAAAATCGGAGTAAAAAGATATATGTTTATTTAAAAACTACATGAATTGCCACCAGAAAAGCAGTTACATTTACTCCTTACCTAAGAAGTATCAAACAATATGCAGTCATGTGAGGTTCCCACCTATTCCATTTCTCTTTCTGCACTGGTATTATTTTTTATACCACTCAGAGAAACCCCTTTCTTTAATGAAGAATACATATTTAAAGCAATGTGGCATCACTGCCTTCCATGATTCCTGGCACCCTGGGCTGAATCCTTCTACCCTGCAAGGCAGCACCAGCCTCAGGGGTCAGGGAGAGGCAACAAAAGCATCAGCTGGATGTACCACTGCAGGAGGAAAATGGGGAAAACTCCCTAGCAGTTTTATTTGCCCTTAAAGTCCATTTGTGTTATTTCTCAATTTCTTCTCCATGGCAGGATGTCTGGCAAGAGAATAGCATGGAATTTGAGGGGATGGTTTGGAGGGGTCCATCAGAGAGCAGGAATGTTTTGCATGAGCGGGGACAGCTGGGGCAAGCCCACCATTTGCAAACGTGCCTGTGGTTATGCTTTCAATAGGTGACACTTATGAATAATAATATGCATAATCTATCTTGTGCCCAGGCAGGAGAGAAAACATAAGTGGACAAGCCTGAAGGCATGGCCGTCTATTAAAGGTTGCTTGGGAATTCTCAGCAGAGTTAGGGCAAAACTGTGCTGCTAAACATGGCTGGGGGATTTGCATGTTTAAGAAAACAGGACTAATTGAAAATCCCTCTCTTCTGGATGAGTGATTTACATTTCCTACAGAGGGTGAAATACAGTTCTGCCCTTTCGTTGTTTATTTGATTGCTTCCATTACTAACTTTCCTTTTTATTAAAGAGCTACAACACAGACTGTCAGAAAAAGCCCAAATCCCCAGGCCATGCTACGCACCTGAAGTCTAAACCCTGCAGAAATACACAGTCCTGCTTTGTTCTGTGGCTTGTTCTGTGGCTGGTTGGAGACACCTTGAATGAAGTATCCAGCGCTCAGGATCTTAGTAATTAAATATAAAATAATTATGATTTTGAAAAAAAAACAAAAAGAAAGAAACACCAAAACCCACTCTCTCTTAGCTACTATTCCAAGTGTAACTGAGGTCTATTCCCTCACCAGCGGTGAGGACAGTATATCATAAGGGAAAGACATATTTGATTTTAAAGTAGTCCAAGAAATAATGAGGCAAGCAACTTGGGCTTTTCCCAGAGAAATGCCCATCAGGCTAACCCTTATTTTCTATCTGTTTATATAATGCCCTAGCTGCTTTCTTTTAATAAAGAAAAATTGGTGTTATTTAAAAAGAACAAGTACATGTTTAACTAGGGTGAACCCACTTCCTTTGCACTGCTAACCAGGGAGCAGCCACTGTCCAGATCCCCAGGGTTACTCCTATTCCCTGGGGACCATGAGAAATGACCTTTATTCCCATGGAGGAAACCCAGGCCAAGAAACTGCTCCCACTGGCTCAGAAACAAGCCTGGTACAGAGCTGAGGAAGGAGGCTCCAAAATCCAGCATTTACCTGGGAGCTGGGGGAGAGGAGCAGACAAGGAGGATCTCTTCCATGAGACGTCAGCTTGCCTTCAACAGAGGCTCTATACCTAGGGACACCGCAAACAGGATGCTCGTTAGAAATGAGATGAGTACTTGCAACAGCGATCTCTAGGTGCATGGCTCAGCTGATGGCTGACTGCAGCAATGACAACAGCCTCAGAGAACAATAGGAACCCAAGACACCACTGGGGCAGGAAAGTCACACTCACCCCTAATTTATCAACACCTCAGATAACCCAGCTACAGAAGATTACCAGAGTTGTGGTGTTTTAATTGCAAATAGCTGTATGAGGAGCAGAAAGCCTCCTTGCCTTAGTATTATTATGGGGGGGGATTTAACACTGCAAATCACAACTGGCAGCTTCATACATCCATGTGCACAAAAGGCAGAGCACAAGAACTGGAGAAAGCAACACGTGTTGATATAGCACCAAACATTTCAACTTAAGTAGTGCTGCTGGCCAAAGAGAAAATAAATAAATCTACCAGCACAGGAAGAAGAAAACACACCTCCAGATCTTGATAAAGCTATGGGGGGTTACTTGGAGGATGAATTCCCTGGGGCAGTTAGAAGTGGCTGTGCTCTGCTGCAATGTATTCCATCCTGGGAGTTAGCACAGCAAGTTCTCCAAAGATGCCATGACAGATGAGCTGCCAGCCCAGGGTTTTCCCACACTCTACCTGTGGGTGTTCCAGGGAAAGCAAAATTAAGTGCTGAGAAGGGGAAATGCAAGAGGAATCTGATATCAGGCTTTCTGCTGGCTTCATCGCTGCTAATCGCCTCCATACATGTGAACTGGGTGTAAAGCGTTCCCGCATCAGAGCTGTAGCTGTGCCTAGGTGTAAATTACTACACAAGGTTTCAGGCAGTGCTCAGCCATGCCCAAGCTGCCTAATTAGCAGTTGTTAGTGTGGCTGAGCTATAAAGTGCTAATATTCAAATGTTATGACTATGCTGCCTCTTGCCAAAATCCATAGTGTTCGGAATCTGGCTGGTGTTACTGACTAAACTCTCTCTTCCCTCGCAAGCACAGGATCAAAGGCAACCGTGCTAATTAACCCCTCTTTTTAGACCATCCATGGTGAAAATGTAATGCTGCACCACGGCTGCTACTGCAGCAGTGCCTGGCCCGGCAAAGCAGCAGGTGCCACGGGGCTGCAATAGCAGGTCTCTTGCTTTCTGGCTCAGGAGAGGCAGCCCCCTAATTTGGGAGCTGATGTTCTGGGTGGTGAAGATGAAAAACTGAAGGGTTTTTTTCTGGCATTCCTGTTATTGTAGAACTAAGCTCTTCTACTCACGCAGTCAACCTCTAAAACAAGGCCTACAGGACTGGAGAAAAGCACTCGTGTAACATATAGTACTTGACATTGCCTATGGCTAACTATGGGGAACAAGATGTTCTCTGTGGCCATACCAGGCTTCCTTAGTCATATATGCTTTAATCTAAGCCCTGCTACAGGGAGAGATCCCCAGCCCCATTCCCCCTTCTGAGAAGCAACAGCAGGACGAGCAAAATATGCGCCTGCTGAAGCATGGCCAACACGACACCAAGGCTTGGCTCTGCACACATCAGCCCAGTCAGGCAGGAGCATGCCCTTGGTGCACTTCATTTTGGAGTTATTTGCTATGGTTAGCATCAAAGACATTTCCTACTCCTGCACACTGTTCACGTCTCACTAATTTCATAAATGGCAGTGCATGTCTGATCTCCTTTCTCTCTCTCTCTACAATCATTCCTAAATCCCACGGGAAGCTCAACACTGAACCCAGCCAGCACAGCCTGTGGTGCAGAGCAACCCCTTGCATGGCCAGCTTTAGGAGGAGAGGGCCACCAGCAAGGCTCAGGGACCTTTGTTGACGGCCTATCTCCCCAAGGGTCAGGATTCCTAGGCATCCAGCTGTGGCATGTGAATCCACAGGGATTCAGTCCAACTTGCCTGTACTGATGTTGGCACCCAAGCGTCCTGAACCCACAGCTCACCACAGTTCTGCAGAAGAGGCTGGTTACACGATCCCGACTTTGCAGATGGAGAAGGGACCTGCCAGAGGCAGCACAGATTTCACTGGGTGCAGCAGCAGCATGCTTTGGCAATCCAGCTCAATTTCTTAAGCTTGTGGGACCACAGAACAGTAGAATCAGCTAGGTTGAAAAAGACACCAAGTCCAGCACTAAACCATGTCACTTAGGGCCTCATCTACACACATACTACCTCCCTCAGCCAGATAAACTTCTCAAGAGAGGAGAACCTAATTTTATATTGTCTTTACAACACCTTCTGAATATCGCTTGAAACACATACAGCTCGTTGACTAACAGACCTAGGTTTGCAAACACAGCTTGATCTGAGTCCACCAAAACTGAGAAACTCCACTGAATTCAGACTTTGGCTTCACACAAGGAGGGGTCGAGGCTGCAATAGGCAGAAAGGCTTTCCTTACCCAGTACAGCCCTCTGATGCCAGGCTCAGCAGATATGGGCATGGGGAGAGCTGGATGGGGCTATAACTCTTTGAAAATGCATCCCATAAGAAAAAGTGACTTTTTCCAGCATCCTACAGTCAAAATTAAATAAATAAACACACAAAACCTCATCAAAAGCAGCAGTCTCTCAGCAAGGCAGGCATCAGCAGAGCTGGGCTCAATCACACGGCGTGGGAGGGGAAGTCCCTGCGACTGAGAAGCGAATGGGCATCTGCAGCACAGCATAAATTAATATGGCAGCTGCTGCTTTTGCAGGGAAATCAAACCCCAGCCATTCCCTTTCACAAACAGGAACTTCACAGAGGCACTATAGGATATTTCATTACTAAGTATTCCGAATTTTCAACATGAAAAATATACCCTAGTGTTAGTTACATTATTTGTTTCATAGGGAGGGGATTAATATTCCTGGGGCTCAGGAAAGAGGCACATGCCACTGAAGCAAGCAAATGTGATTATTTCTTTGTTTTCACAGGTCTTCGTGCAGGCGACTGCAGGTCTTGGAGATACACTTCAGGCCTGTGTCAAAGTATGGCACTCCTTCATTAGCACTTCAAAGGTTCTGAATCTGAGGAAGAGAAGGACTCCAGTCTCAGAGCTAGATTCTTCACCAGTTTACACCATGTAAGTGTGGGGCTACTCACAGTTTATGTTGACATGGCTGAAAATAGTACCTCTTCCCTTGTATTTCCATCTTCTATATAAGAACTAAGGAAAAAGAATAGAGAAATAGATTATTGTCTCATTTACAGCAGTGTAACTCTGGAATAGCAAAACCAACTCCAGACAGTTGGAATGTCTTGGGGAGCTGATCTGGCCCAGTGGCTTTATTTCTGGAGCTTCGCTTCTCCTCTGAATTTTAGAAGTGATATGTTCATTCTCTGAGGCAAACCTCATTTTCCAGCTCAAACATTTTATGCAGTGTTTTAGAAGGCTGTTTGATACTGCTGCACAGCCTTCAACGTTAAGTATTATCAATAATGTATTCTTCCATGTAACCTCTTTAACACTCACAATAGAATAAAATAAGAAAACACATCAACAAAAAGGAATTGCCTCTGCCTGCCAATGCCGTGTGAATGTTAAATTCCCCATTTCACAATGCAGCCATCCCTGGAAAACTCCGAGGGCGGATTAACGCTCTTCTGGTACTTCACCGTATCAGAACACGGATTTGCAGACAACAGCTGCAGCAAATTCCCTCGACTGAGAAGAATTACAAGTATTATCACCTAGATCATTAAACCGGGTTCATAGATTGCAGGATGTCTTCAATCAATTCATCTAAGATAACTTGAAGCCAGCTGGACCCCCTCAGTGAGAACTTGACTTAATTGGCCAATAAGTGGCTGGAAAAGGTGGCTGCTATTTGATAAAATTACAGGCTGCAGAAGTGATTACAGTTTGGAGAACCACAGAGGGTAGCCTCCGGGTCAGCCCTTTTGGAGAGGGCTAAGTTAATGTCCACTATTAAGTGCTGCTGTGAAAAATGTGGGCCCACTTGGTGCTCAGATGTAAAGTGTATCCAGGTCATTCCTCAGCTGATGGAGAGAGAGATGTGCGCATTTATCACTGCTCTGGCCTCATTTCTGCCTTGGTAATAGTCGTACACTAACAACTGCTGGCAGTTTCATGGTTTTCTGGGTACCCTTCATTTTATTGGCATAACTAAAATATTATCTGAGCAAAGCAATCCATCTGCTAAAGAAAAACACTTTCCTTCAATTATGTCCCCCGAGTCTTTTCTTAAGAAAGGTTAAAGCACCAAGAAGTTGAAAAATATACATTTTTATTCTTTCCAATCTACTGCAAATACGCTTGCTTGTTACTGGGTAAGTGATAGGTCTACATATTTACCATTGCAAGATGTTAGGGAATATGCCTACCTTCAGGAAAAGGGAAAATTCACAGCATAGAATTAGTGTTTAAGTACAAATCATTATCTAACAGCCTACCTTACCCCCCTCAAAAAACAGAAAAAGAGGAGACTGCATAAACAATTTAGCAGTGATTTTTATGTTTAATAATGAAATAGATTAGGTCATTTGCAGAAAAGCAATGTTTTTCTAAATGGAGCTACAAAGAAACCATCATGTTCCCCGATTGTGTTAAACATGGAAAAAGCAGAGCTTGATCCTGCTTGTGCTCAGCAGGCAGAGCTCCCATTGACCTTGGCGAGGGGCTACTGCACTCGGGTGCCTCCCAGGCATTAACCCTTTTGTTAAAGCCCACCCCAAGATAGGGCTTGCAATCACTTCTGCACCAATAGAGTGTATCTGCTGTGATTCCATGTTGCTGAGGCTGCATATTTTTCATGGATTGGATAATTTTCATGGGTTTTGTTTTGTTATTTTTAAATCCCTACCTTTTACAGAGCTAGCTCTAAGACTCGCATATCTGATGCAGATATTCAGAAGTAGCTTGGGCTCATTTTAAGGACTTTTTTGCTGATGGCTAAATTGTTGTAATAGTAAATGGTGGAACACCTAACCGAAAGCCTAGGGGTTGCATAGCCAGCTAGGTGCACACCAAACACATATAAATGAAGTGTGGAAGGACAAGTTACACATTTTACCATCAAAACAGCAAGGGGTGGGGTGCTGACAAGGTGATTTTAGGCTACAGGTATTAGGTCAGAATTCGACTTCAAAATAAGGTACAAAATGCCTACTTTCTTAAAATGTTTTCCTTTCGTATGTTGGAAAAACTACCAGAACCCAGTTTTGTTTCACTTATAGACTGAAAGTAGGTTGCCATTTTGTTGCTGGATATCCTATCATATAACAGAACATATATTTCTTCCCAAACAACAGCGACTCCCATCCCACCCAGGTACAAAGCACAGTCACCCAAGGCACATGATGAGGTAAGCTCTGTGAACAACCAGTCTGCAGTTTTTGAATGGAACATCTCTTCATGGGGGCTCTCTTAAGAAAAAAGGTGGTGGGTTTAGTTATTTCCTTCTGTGGGGAGAGGATGCCCTTTTCCAAATGTTTCTGGTGAAAGAAAATCCATTTTGGTCACGTAAAAGTTGCTCTTAGTTTTGAAATATAAGGTAGAGAGTGAGAAAGAACCTGAAAAGGGTCAAAAAGAGCAAGATGTCTCCAGATTGTCAATATGACCATACAGCAGTCCTTCCACTCCTACTCCGATTTTTATTGTGTCCCCCTGCCAAATTTTGTGGAATAGACTTGATTTTAGCCTGCAGTTCTCTAGAATTTGTGACCCTGCCCTGTCCATGGGGAAGCGCCACTTGGTGGGACCAAGCTACATGGCTGGGGTGGGGACCAGCCCCTGCTTCTCCTGTTCTCTGGGATAACATTTCCCCAGAATTAGTTGTCTTTTGCCCTGCCTCTGTAGATGTGTCTATTGCCTTCTGCATTCAGGGCATTCATCCCAAACCTCTGCGTGAAAACATGGTGCCCATTACAGGCACAGAGAGATCATGGGTGTTTCAATCCCTGGTCCTGCCAAGCATTTCCCCACTTTGCTCTTTAGTGTTGCTTTGCTGGCTAAACCCTATTTAGAAAAGACCCTTCTAGGAAAATTCCAGCATCTTGAGCATTGCCCTCCTCACTTGGCAGAAAGCTGCTACCTGCCAAGATTTACCGTTCAATGCAAGATAGTTGCCCAGGGAGCTGCTTGTCCTCTGCTCCTAGCTCTGCAAGTGTGGCACTGCATAGCCAGGGTCAAATTGGAGCTGCATGGCTTCATTGCCACCATGACCTTGGATGCGACAGCTCCCTCCACCAGCCTGCGACCAACTGGGTCTGCCACCTACCATGGAAGGAAAAGAGAAATTAATTGAGTTGTACACAATTTAGTCACATTAACATCCCTAGTGCTGCCACTTCCCATGTCCCCACAAGCTCGTGCCACATTTGCGGTTACTGGTGGTCTGGTACACCCCAGGGCACCCAATTTCAGACACACAACAAACTGTCATTTGCAAATTTAGAAGCCTATTTCTAAAGCAAACTAAGCAAACAATGGTGCTCTCTCTGCCTGTCACAAAGATCATTAAAGGAACAGTTGCTGGTGGGGATTTCAGTGGCAAACAGGCCAGGCTTGGCAGGGCACGACCTTTGCTCCAGCTCACTGCTTTCATGATGAGCTGAAGTGACGGCCCTCAGTAGCCCATCATGCCACCAGCCTTTTGTCAGGGTGCTCCAACCAGTGGATCAACATGGGCTGATCCAGCAGTCTCCAGAAGAGAGCTTTCTGCCTTTGAAGGCAAAAGCCCTCCTAGGTCAGTCCTGCATCCAGGAGGAGAGGGTGAAGCCATCACCCACCATTTCTGTACAGCCTTGTGATCACCTTAGTCTTTCCTCCTCAGGTAAAGACTGGAGCCCTGGCATCCTTGCTGTGCTCACTGCCGCAGCTCTGGCATCACACTGTGGGCACTGCAGCATTCCAGATCTTCCTGGCCCCCAGATTCACTTGATTGCCTGAGAATGGCAGCCCCATTCTGAAGAGTGAGCATTTTCCTTGTCCTTGTGGTCATGAGCAAAATCTCAAGAGTCAGCACTAGAAAAAGAACACAAGCCTATTTCAGACTTCGTTACGTTAACATTAAGATCTTTAAGACCACCTCACTTCTCCGCTCCAGACTTTCAGTAATTAAGGACTGTAAAGATGACTATCCATTGCCTACTGCTATGGTACTCACCTGCTTCTACTCAGGCTCAGCTGCGTGGTGCTGTGGGTGCCCCCATTTTGGGTGCCTCCACAGTGCAGTGCAGAGCTGCTGGAAGCCAGAGCAACACGACCACAGGCTGCTGGGGCTGCTTCATCCACCCAGCCCAGTATTTTCCATTTGGCTACAGCAGTCACTGCAGCATAGGGTACAGTGGAGAATAACCACTGCCAAGATCCTTGTTTTAAGCTAGAGAACAGGGAATGGGAACAGGCAGATGCTATGGTTGAGCTATAGGCAAGATACTATTTAGTGTACCCTGTAGATAAGGACCAGACCTACACAGTTTGCTCAACCAATGGAAAATTCTGGGTCCATTTTGGCATGTTCCAAATACATTGGAACTCCATCAGCATCTTTTTTTGGGGGGGTCCATTATTTT
Organism: Neopsephotus bourkii; assembly: GCF_033783945.1. Taxonomy (NCBI): domain Eukaryota; kingdom Metazoa; phylum Chordata; class Aves; order Psittaciformes; family Psittacidae; genus Neopsephotus; species Neopsephotus bourkii. The sequence goes on along the minus strand of NW_026902242.1, from coordinate 11,268,592 downwards.
TAATTATCATTAAACACAGAAATAACTCAGGTAACCTTTCCTTCCTTTTGTCTTTCAGGACCATGAAGATGGTATAGAGAGGAGGCTATTTGCACATGGAGGAGATAAGTCTATTTCTGTTTACTTTGAAAAAGCTTAACATTGACTTCCATTTATCTTCCAATAAGTCCTTGTCCAATGTGGCTTGGAACATAATCTGTTCCAGGGGCAGGTGCTTCTTAATGAGAGAGCTGAAATCTCTCTTCTTTTTTTTTACTCCATTCATTAAAAAGGTAAAGAGGGAGGAAAAACCCAGAAGAGAGTTAGAAAATGGCATGAAAGCATATTATCAGTAAACTGTTTCCACTGTGTTTGTGGCTGTTCTTAATGTTTTATGAATATGCTCAGAAATTTGCTCAGGCATTTTTCCTTGGGCACTCCAGTTAATTACTTATTCAGAGAGCTTCTACTCTGTTCCTTGCAAAATGTGTTGTGCATTAATTCTGATTATGTACAAAAACCCACCTGCAAGGAAAAACTCTGCATCAGTAATGCTGATAAAATGAGCAGCTCTCCTGGGGCTTTACTGAGAAACAGGATACTGGACAGAATTAAAATCTTGTAGCTAAGGCTATTCATAATGTCATTAACATAAAGGCAATTAAATGAGTTTTTAACCTACAACCCTTTATTGTTATTAATGAACATTAGAAAAACACAGGAGATAAAATTGGTAATTACCTCTGCACCAAGCTATGCAATAATGTGTTTAAATATAAAAACAAAACAAATGATTATTGTTAGTATTTTTCAGTAGCAGAAGCCCCAAGGAGCAGCTCAGTCACATTTAATCACATGGTACTACACCAAGAGGGTTAATTAAACGAGGGCTTTACCTTCAGCACGCTTGGTTATTCTGTTTAATATGGCATCAACAAACAGAAACGCCAATCTGCAGATTATCCCAGGCGGTGCCTTTACCTTCAGGTGAACCACCTCTACAATAACCAAGAGGGGTTTCGTTCCCTCCAGGACAAGGAGGTGCAGTCCCGTAATCAAGTTTCTATTGTCACGTGCTTTCAAAACCAATTCCAGAAACAACTGTATAAACCCTGGCTCATAGCCTAAGCTTGCCATTCTGTAAAAGAAAGAATCTGGGAATTAGAAAGGGGTGGACATTTTACAGAAGATGGTTTAACTGCAATTGCAGCGCTGCAGCACAGTGAAAGAGCCTCCAGTTCCATTTTCAGTGCAAACTATTGTATCCTCTAAGCAGTCATGAATTACCAAGTATCTTCTAAAGGGAAAATACATTAAAGCTCGGTGAAATAGCCTACAACTAGATTTGAAGTTATTAATTCAATTAAAGTTTTATGATTTAAATCTCCAGAATGGCTTTAGCATCTATCTCTTTAAATAGTTTCTTTAATGTATTTACATTGTTTTGGGGGTTCAGAAAGCTATTTTCCTGGGCAATATGTAGCTTAATAGATGACAATTACTACATTTTATCTTCCATCTCAGTAGACAAAGCTTTCCTAAAGAAGATGTCCCTTAACATGCCCAGATACAGCTCACAGAAGGGAGGAGCTGAAGCCACCTAAAGGTTGTGCAGGATCCAGCACTGCCATCATCATCATGAAGCATAACATGCTTTCTTTCTATTTGCGAAGTCTGCCTAGTGAGACAGCAGAGAAAGAATTAAGACTAGACAAATATGTAAAGGATAGGCAATTAATAGCACAGTTTATGACAGCAGATACTGTCAGTCAAACCAGCTGCTTCCTTTGACAAGCATGCAGCAAGGAAAAAGATAACCTGACCACTCAGACATCTAAAAGCTTGCAAGATGCTCCTCATTATACCTGAAATCAAATGTTTTGTGAATGCAAGTACCTACATTTCATCCTTACACAGCAAGCTCTGGCAAAAGCTGAGAGCTGGATCTCACAAAAGGCAAAATCACATATTCAGCTTAGACAGGACTCAAGTCTAAGGAAGAAGCTAGGTGCACCAAGAAGGCAGGAGCAGAGGGAAAAAGCTGCTCTGTGATGTAAGGCAATTGGAATGGGTGCTAACGCACCCACAGGTATTCTGACATTGCTGTTTAGCTGCTCCCAAGACCTTTTTAAACACATGCAGCCTTCTCTACCACCATCTGCTTCTCCACATAAAATAAGTATAGGTGGTTTAGTTTCTTTTGAACTGGAGATGTTGCAGGAAGCCATTAAGCTGGGTGAGTGTGGTAGAGGTAAGATGGTCCCCAGCGCTCTGTGCGTGAATGTGCAGCCCTGGCAGCAATGCACGGTGGTGCCAGGGAGAAGCACAGCACCACTTCTGTCCTCAAGGCACCATGTAGGTAACGCTGCAAACACGCAGTCCTGTGTCTTACATGTCACATCACTTTGCAGCCTGCAAGAGTACAAGCAAGGGCCACCATGATGGAGCTCTTCTCTTTCTACCCAGGCAGCTGCCTTTGTGTGGCCCCTGCTTTAAACTTCACTTTGAGTTTTTTTGGGAAGAACAGAGGTACACAGCTAAGCTTACACTGTGTGCTGGCTTTTGGGCATCCTTTTCTAGAATTTTAGTTCATGTCTTACCTCTAAACCTTAATTTCTTCCCTTTACAAAGGCAAAAAGCACAATGATTTTTCTATAACATGATCAAGCAGATGCTCGTTTTCATTAAAGCTGCTTGGGACTGGGCTACCTTGCCCCAGCCCCATGGCTCTGTGCACCATTGTGCTGGGAGGAAGCAGTAATGGTCTGCACACTCAAGTGTAGCACACAGCAGATGGGCAGAACTACCACCCTTCACTTGTATTTAAACCAAACATGCTAACCTAAAACACAGTGGCAAGTCAGATTTCGGAGGACAGGAAAGATTCCCATTAGAAGAAAAAAGTCATTAAACATATCTGGGGTGAATTTAAAATTGCTGCAGCCGCTCATTGTTCTGGACAGCTTCATCCAAGACAGCCATGAAACACAGCAGTGATCCCAAAAAGCAGTGAATGCCCAGGAAGGAGATGAGCATCAAGAAGTGTCCCACAGTTTCTGACATCGGCAACATCCAGGTCAGTACAAGCATTCTACTGTGCTCAGCTGAAAATCATGAACCTGGGAATAACCCACTCCCAGTGGGGATCAGCTCACTGGAACCATCCATTGAGACATCTGATCCCAGCCGCCACAGTAAGGGGAGCACACAAGAAATCAGCCTGTTCTGGCGTGACAAATCCTATCTTCTTTATGAGCTTAGGCATGAAAGAACTACCAAGTCTATATTTTATCTATAGTATTTTAGTGGATAAATGACACTCTTGTTCCTGGGTTTGGTTTTTTCTTCCTTGCCAGCTATCAAGTGTTTACAGTGACAACAGCCTGTTGTCTGCCATTCAGAGGCCTGGCACCTGTCTGGATAATAGCATGACTCAATATTCCTGAAGTACTAGATTTCTGTAAGAGAAGAAAAATCAATAACTGTGACAAGCGCTATCCATTAGAGCCCGAGAGCAGAGAGCAAACGATTACACAGTGTCATTTGTCCAATATAATGAGACTGTAAATGAAAACTCTTACAATTGAGCTTTGGGCGATAAAGCAAAGCATCCTTTCAAAGACAATATGACCATGGACGAGATCTACTTGACTTCCAAGGGCCAAGATGGTCAACACTAGCTGAAGCTCAGGGGTCCTGCACTGCCAGATGATGGTGCCCCTTGAGATCAATAGATCCCATGCATGCAGAACAGAGCAACAACAGCCATCAGTATCAGTTCCCTGTGCCAGGGCAAAGGCAAAAACGTCTTTTTTCCATACACATCTCTCTTTTCCTTTCATCAGGCTTCCCTGATCAGAACAATACACGCATACAAAACACAGTATATATACACCCAAATCTCCATTTCAATATCTAGAGTATATGCTTATACTGTACATAACAATATTTCTAAACATTCAGTGAATACGGACTGTGGGAAGAAATGAAATGTGGCTGGTTCCAGGAGCATGGCCATCCTCCACTCTCCAGCTCCCTTCCCAGCCCTGGTCTCCTTTATTGTTCGACTTTATGGCCTTGTGCCACTTGGGCTGATGTTTCCCTTCTAAATGGCATTTCAGCTTTGGCCTCTCTCACTGCCCAGCACCCTCTCCCAGATTAGCTCCTGGGTGCCATATGGTACAAATGGGCTGCTGCACGCTTGCACAGTCAGTGCTTAAGAACCTGCCAAGCTGCTGCCTCCGCTGGCAGCCTGCCTGGTGGCTCCGTGGGCTGCGAAGGGAGCACCACGCTGCCTGGAAGTAATTGAGATGGGGCACTGCCAGGTTGCTCACACACAGCAGCCCTGCGAGCTGTGCTCCCCTTTCCCCTCCTCTCCTTCATGGCACAGTCAGGCATTCCCTCACACGCACCCCCTTTGAGACTGTGCTGCTTCCCAAACTGCCTTGCTTAGGAAAAGGATCACAGAATCAGCCAGGGTGGAAAAGACCTTTAAGATCATCAAGTCCAACCATTACCCCAACACTGTGAAGGCCACCACTAAACCATGTCACTGAAGGCCTCATCTACACAGTGGACACTTCCAGGGACGGTGACTCCACCACTGCCCTGGGCTGCCTGTTCTAATGCCTGAGCACCCTCAGAGGGAAGGAATTGTTCCTCAGCTCCATCTAAACCTCCCCTGGTGCAGCTTGAGGCCATTTCCTCCCCTCCTGTTGCTTGCTACTTGGAAGAAGAGACCAAACCCACCTCACTACCTTCTTTCAAACATCTGTAGAGAGCGATAAGGTCCCCCCTGAGCCTTCTCTTCTCCAGACTGAACCCTCCAGTTACCTCAGCCATTTCTCATCACACTTGTTCAGTGTCTCAACCATTTCTCACTTCATTCAGGGTACGTGCCAGGGAGAGCTCACAGGTCCCTGGGCTGCTCCCTACACAGCATCACAGGAAGCCATCCCTACAGGGACACCCCAGTGCAAGGATGGCTCCTGACCATGATGAGGAGGAAAGGCAGGGCAGCAAGACCACTGGGAAATCATTGAGATTTCTCACCTTGCCACAGGGGTCCTTTCCTAAAGCACCCATGTTCCTCCTCTCACAGTGGTAGGTGCACACCTTCAGCTGGTTGCAGGAAGGTTGATTAGCTCAAGAGCATCACCTCTGGAGACTTGGCCTGGAGAAAATGAAGAGAAACTTCAGGAAGTTTGTAGAAGTTTGGCTGCTGGTTTTAAAGGAGCCAAAAATCACATGAAAACAATCAGCTGCAGCAGCTGACCTCTTCAAGTATCTGTCAGACAACACAGCCCTTGCTCTCCTTTTCTCCCACCCTCTTACGGCCTGATCAAGTCTCTGCTTTCCCTCATTCCACTGCAGTTCCAATTCCACTTTCTTCTCTACCAGTCTGGTGGAGTCCACTCCTGGTCCCAGGTTCTGTTGCTACTGCTGTGAAATTGTTTTCATCCAGTGCTGTTCCATGAGAGATACAGACTAGGTCCCTGGTCTGTTTAAATGCTTCCTCCAATGAACATGGTCTACCATCCCTTCTTGGTGCCAGGAGCCACATTTCCCACATGGAAACCTTGTCGTTGGAGAGATGTGATGTTTTCGAAACCACCTCCTCAAAAGCCACTCCTTGGGGCATCTTGTGAAGTGAGGTGCATCAAACATCTGATAACATAGGGTCAGGCACCAGCTTCACTTAAGGCTGAAGATGACGGGGGAAATTACAACTTCTCCATCACTTGGTACTGGGGAAATAGGTCAACAGCTTTTAATACGATGTTGCTCCTTAAAAGACATCATTTTGTATATTGGTAGCTTGCCAGCTCCAGATAACCTCCAGTAGAGCTTCAGACTTGCAGGAGCCTTCATTCTTCATAGGTTGGACTTCAAAGCTGTAACATTACCTGTATGTATTTGTGCATTATTTAGATGTTGTTAGACTAAACTTTGCCCTTTAGACACAGTGGGGAGTGGGTAGAAGAAAGGCAATGCTGGAATAAAAAGTATGAAAGGAAACTCAGGGTGAAAACCCCTCTGACAGAGACTGGTGGCTACACTGGTAGTTCCTGTGCAGCGGTGAAGAAAGCAGCAGTTCTGATGTATTCTGGTGATATATTTGTACGATGTTTCTACACAAAACTTCAGATGAAACAGTCTCTTTATAAGCTTTTGATAGCAAGGAAAGAAGAGGGTTTGCCATTACCTCTGTTTGTGAAATGAAAGAGATACTGAGGCTTGGTGTTCCTGGATGGAGCAACTGATCATCGCAGTGACAGCCAAACTAGCTTTGCCTGTTTGTTGTTTACCTTATGCTAAGGGGAAGAACTTCTTTGCTGTCATTGTATTGTGTGTGTGATGTGATAAAACACAATCCATGCCCAATGCATGCAGGAATTTCAAGCCAACATTATTTATTACCCATGCATATACAGCACGTTTGCTGCTTTGCTGTCAGTGCTGCTTGCAGTGCTTTAGTGAAAATAAAAGGGCATTGTATCTAGAGTGCCACAATAAGCTTTGACAACATGGGTACTGCAAAAATGGCTGTAAAAAGGTTTGCTAATGTACCGCGTGCACATGGGTGAGAAGGAAGGCTCTACCATGAATACTTGGAAAGGAACCCCTACAAGCAACATTTGTAACTCTTGCTAGTAAGGGCAGTACTCATATGCCCAGATCCTGCCTTGGCCATTCCCATGTTGGCAGAGAAGAGCAGTAGCTCCCAGGAAGCCTCACTGCCTGCAGAGGTGTCTGGAGTGCATTTGGGGTGGAAATTAAGCAGATTGAAACACTTCAGAAGCCATCAGCTCTACCATTAACCCTACCAAGTTCCGAGGGTCTGTTATAGACTGTGCAACACAAGATCCTACATTTTCCTCAAATAATCCAAGAAATAAACACCATGCAACTATTGGACCAGGCACACACATGGGGCTCTGGAGAACAGCAGTGCTCTTCTGGAGAAGCCAGAGCACTGCTCTCTCCTTAGAAGTGCATAGCTAAGCCATTCATCCCATATTTCTAAGAAATAAGACCTATGGTGCTTGTAGGACATGGTGGCTCCCCCAGTGCCCCTTCCAGACACCCAAAGCAAAATCAGTATTTGGAAATGCAGTTGATAAGGGAGTTTATGTTTAGCTTATATCATTAAACAAGTTCTCCTACACAGACTCTGCTGGGACATGGTATGTTTCATGTGGCAGGTGGTCAGTCACCTCCCCATCTCCTAGGCTTCAGCCTTCCCCATGAACCCACTTTCCTGTCCCCATAACTATATGGGTAACAACAAACAACAACAGTAATTCCCACCTCCCATGCACGTGCAATGCCAGCTCTCATGTATCTCCAGCTACAAGAAGATCTCTGCACACAGACTCACAGCAAGCCCAAACTGAAATCTCAAATGCAGACTAAAAACAGCTTAGGCAGAATGAGTTCCTGTGCAGAAAGACAGGCACCTTCTCCTTTGCAAAGGGTAGGTTTCCTTACCCATAAATTCTACTTAAACATAAGAAAACCCTTTTATTAACTCTATAAGCGGTCAAATTCTGGAACAAAAGGGTTGCGTAGACTCCATCCTTGGATGTATGCAAAACCCAACAGCACACAGTCCTGAGCATCCTGCTCTCCTTGGTCCTTCTTTTTAGAGGCGGGTAGTTGGACTAGGTGCCTTTCCAGCATCCCTGCCAGCCCTAGAAATTCTGTGACACTGTTTGACTTGAATGATTTGAGCAAGACAGAACAGAGATCAGAGTATTTAGGATTATGGAACTGCAGACTTTTTTGGGACACATATGTTCATGCTGTAATGGTAATATTGAAGGAACAGAGATGAACAAATGTCTTGGTCTGATACAACAGGCCATGAAGAAATCTGGTTCCTGTTTATAAGAGGAGACTCATTACAAGCACTCAGTGACAGTCATGCACTTGCTTCAAATCTCTTGACTAAATACATAAAAATGCATTTTTTGTGCAACATCATTAAAGAGAATGTTTTAGTAAGGATGCCTCAAAACCTCCCAGACCAGGCATAAGGAGAAACTAAGCAGCTGCAAGAACCCCACAGGTTCACTCCTGTTCCCTGGGCTCTAACATGACAACTTCTCTATCAAATAATTATCCCTCTCACAGAGCTCAAGCTGCATGAAATTCCCCATCAAACTCAGTTGTTTTAAAACTGATCCAATGTTCAAAGACAGAATTTGCAAAGGAGGAAAAACAAAAGGCAATGAAAACACCCAAAACATTTCTTCTTTCTTTAGCCTCTGATTTTGAGCCTGAGGAAGCTGTGAGCACTAATACACTTGGGAAGAAGTCTCAGGCAAGGCTAGGGAAGCATTTGTATGTTAATATTACATGATGTTACTCTCATCATAACCTATATGCTGAAGGCACCTCTGCTTCACGTGGCTGACTGTGCCTGATGTGGGGGCAGCACTGGCACCGGGGCCCAGATTCCTGCTCTGCTCTGTGAAATCACAGAGCTCCACAAGTCCAAGGGATGCTTAGAAGGGAAGCATGGCAGCAATCAGACTGCACTGACAGCGGCCCAGGGAGCAGCTGAAGGTTCCCAAGCGCTCTGGGGTTCACCACCAAGTTTGGGGCTCTTTTTCTCCCTTGTAACATTAACACTTCCATCTCTGCCATGCATAAGTGACAAGCTTCTCTGAAGCAGGCACTGCCTGCCTTTCATTCTCAAGACTACAGTCCCATAGCCCCTACCTGTGAGAAGCAGGTAAGCCAACAGCTACCTTTAAGTCCCCACTCAATGCCCTGACTTCATTACTTCTTCAGCCGATGTATAACATCCTCTTGCAGATGTGTTTGCTGGCAGGGTTGGAGGGAAGTTGGAGAAGACCTGACTCCTTCCATAAAGCAGCCATCAGAGCCTCAGCCACCTGGAAAACAAGAAGAAAAGGGATTCATATTTTAAAAGGCCAAGTCTCTTCAGATACTGCTAGTTCATTGTTCCCCGGAGATATTGAGGAACTGGGACTTAGTGGGATCAAGCAGCACAAAATGTTCTATGCTCTCTAAAGCAAACCAAGAGCTGCTTTCCATGTTTCAGCTGACGCAGGAGTTGTCACTAGCTTTGCGCTTTGTTGGCTTGTGCTACTGTAAGAAGACAAGCACTGATTTCCTTCATCTCCATGCCCATCTCTTAATTAGTGACAAGGCAATCAGCACCGCAGACTCTTCTCTGAGGTGTGGTGTGCAGCACTGCCCTCGCCAGTGCTGCTATCCTGGGAGTCAGCCTTATCAGGAAGCATGAACCTGCACCAAGAAACCTACTGGTAAAGCAGATACTTCCTGCCCCATTTTATTCCAGCACTGCAGCTGTCTTCTAGGCTGCTTCCTTCTCACTGAATATGTTCCACAGAGCTGTTCTTTACAGTCAAAAAGTGTGTGTTACAAGGAGAATATTTGATTGGACTTTGATGAGGCTGGAGAACACCACTGTAGTAGTCGAGACCCCTGCACTGAAAGGACACTGTTAACTGAAGTAAATATGTTGCTATGAATTTCTTGACTTAATTGACAGAACATTTTATAGTGTGAACTTCAAAATCTCATTAGGAACGAATCAGGCTGAGGCTATGTGCCTGTAACATTTTTAATACTGCCATAGAGTCAAGCTTACTTGGAGTTGATACCATTTCTTGATCAAGAGATTCCAATGCAATTTAATGCAATCAATTCAATGCTTCATGCCAATATGCGAAAGCGACTGGATTAAAGGAAATACCATCTCCAAATTGTGGCCTGACAGACAAATCCCAGCATTTTCAGCAGCTCTTAGTTCACATCCATCCCTGACATGCCTAAGCTAGAGGAATAAAGGCATTTTCCTACAGATGTCAGAAGCACGGAGCACCCAGGCAGCACCGGGTGATCTTGCTGTGATTGAAAGGCTCCATCAGTAACTCCTTCTCCCTTATGAGGGCACTACATTTTGCCACTTGACTACATTACCCTTGTCATACTCACTCTTATTGTGGAAGTACAGCTTAATCCTCTACTGCTTCAGTGATAATATTACAAAATGAAGCATAATGAAAAGATTCTCCAGACATTTATTGCCTGCTTGTTCTTGCTCAGCATGTGGCCACACATTGCTGACACGACAGCACCCATAAGTCCCCCAGCTGAGGCACATGGCCCATCCCTGCACATGTAACGTATGGCCACTGCTGCCTGTGCCCCTAATTCACACTTCATCTCATTGCCCTGGCAAAGGCAGGTCAGGCTGCGCAGATGCACAGCCATGTCGGTCTGCTCCCCCCAGGAAAGGGTACTCTCCTCAGTCAGAAGTTTGGAAAGTCAGAGTTTGGAGGGGTTACAATTACAAGGCTCAATTAACCAGGAATACCTAACACAAATACTGTCATTGGAAATTAGCTACCAGCAGTTGGAATAATATGATTGATGACGGTCTAGCAATTTTTCTCATGAGAGACTGAGGGGGTAAGAAGTTCCCATCATATATGGTCACTCATCTCTTGTAACAAGAGTCATCTAAAATTACCAAAGTATCTGAAACAAACCCAAACTGTCCACCAGCATCTCAGGCCCTGTGCTTAACTAGTTTATCACATTTGGACCTTTTGATGCTGAGGACCGGCTGCATCACCCCACAAAAGTAGATTTGGGGGAGGCAGCTGCCCATTCCCCTGCCCATATTGGCACTCTGGACACCCCAGCTTCCCCATCACCACCAGGTTGGAGGCTTCATGGGACATGTAACAGCCTTGGCTGGGCCTCATGGTGACCCCTGAAACCCCCAAAATCTTCATTCACATCACCAGGTTTATTAATTCACCATTTCCTTCTGGCTTAAAGGGATGCCTGGGAGCTGGGGCAACCCCACAGTATCTGCTTAGTCCACCAGTACACAAATTAAAACACCTGACAGATTGCTAATGAGCTGCTGTTGGAAGGACTGGATAGTCTGTTATCGTGCGGCCATTCACAGCTTCTTCAGAAGCCCATCTGTGCACCAGGCGGAAGCAGCCTGGGATGGTTCCTCCATTTACACCTTTTGCCATTATCGGCCTTTGGGAAAGGCCTTTAGCAATTAAAGTTTCCATCAAACATACTGTCATCTTTCCCACCCTGTTGCTACCCCCTCCCCACGCTGCTACAAGAGGTCTGCTTAACAGGAGGCTGGAAACACAGCTATTTTGTACACATTTCTGTACCTGAGCCCAGTGTTTGTGCTCCAGCCTGGCAGCTTCCTTAGATCACATACCACATCGGATGCACAACACTGCACGGCAGCTCACAGATTCCTTCCTGAGCAAAACCCACCAGTTTAAATCCTCATGCATACGGACCACACTCTGATAGACTGGCTTGAGTTAGCCAGTTTTTACACACACTTACACGTTTGTTTTGAGGTCAGAAGGGAGAAAAGCACCCTGGAAATCCCACACAATTATTGATTTGGGTTACTGGGAAGGACTTAAAGGTCCTAAAGGACCAAAGCTGACAGGGAGACAGATGCAAACTGAGGACAAGCACTGGATTCTCCTACTTCCTCCACCAAGCAGACCCACAGAGAGTTGCTGTTGGTTGGACCATGCTGGCTGGCACACAAGGGCGTCTGCAAGGCAGAGCTGCTGAGGTACCTGTGCCATTGCACCAAACTGTATGCAGACATCAGCTGAGGGTTAAAATCTCCTGTAAATGAGTGATTACTGGGAAAAAAACGGAGCAAAGAAATTTAAAATGGAAGGTAATAATAATCTCCTAAAGTCTGTTTCTATAGCAAAGTCACAAAGCAGCTGAGCACAACTGAAGCAAACTGGGTCTGAGCTCACAGTGGGAGCCAGGAGCACCCCTCAGCAGAGGCAACCCCGCAGCCAGGGTCCTGCCTTCTGTAACCAGCCAGAGTCCCTCACAGCTACACACATGATCCAAACTGCTTCAAGAGAAGAGAGGTTTGTGGGATCAGGCCCACACACTCAGCAAAGGCTTCTGCGTAGTGCTACCTAATGCCATTGCAAACATGAGGAATGAAAGATGCCTGCGGGAGTCCTGGTTTCCCACCATGTGATGGAGAATTAGTTTCTTCTTTGTACGCAGCATCCTTCATAGGCAGAAAGCAAAGACAGGAATTGTATTAGCATTTGGTGTCAAAAACTTCTCCCTAGGGAAAAGAGATGAGGAATTATTATATTTCTCTGGAAGACCAAAGCTTCTCTGGGCTTGCCAACTTAGGCAGGGTGCCTTCAACCAGTTACATCTTCCTACAAGAGTCTGCATTGACTGCAGTTTCCTGCAGGCTCTGCAGCACTGCAGACCTCAGGGCTGCAATTCTGTCCACCTAAATAAAGATAAGAACAGGAAAGTAAATAGATTAAGAGGAGATTTGGAGTGGGTAAGGGTGTTATAGGGCAGTTCGGTACAGGGCAACTTGTTTGGCTGCTTTGATGAATGACTTTCCTCAAATGCAATGGCTCACACTGGAAATCTGAAACACAATTGAGAACATCAGTACAAGGAAAGAGAGCCAAAACACAGCAAGCATAGCAGAGAAACAAGAGGTCAAGCCCCGATGAACAAATTCCCTTTATTCCTTCAACTTGGAAAACTTGGGCATAGGGGTGGAAGGTGCTTCCAGGCAGCTCGAACTTGCATAAGAAGCAGAGAAGTGCAGGTATCCCTGATGTTGTTTGGCAGCATTATAGGAGGTCACATTTTCAGATGGATGATCTGATCTCAAAATATTCTCCAGTGTAATGAATACAAATGAGCTTTTCTTCTGTGTCTGTCTCAGATGTGTATTTCTTTGCTCTCTCTGTTTTTTAATGCAAGGAACAGCCTTGTGAGGACCGCAGAAGGAAGCTGAGAGCCTAACACCTCTGCACTGACAGGTCACCTGAGTTGCTGGACCGAAACCACACAAAACAAAGCACTCTGCTCAGGCAGAGGGCATAGCAAGCACCACTCCCAGGTTCTGTACACTGCTTCATCTGGCTGCCTGGCTGGTCAAGGGGCAGGCATAGCCCTGGTCAGAGAGAAAAGGCTGTGCATCACAGACCCAGGAACACGCAGGCTGTGGCCAGCAAAATTAATTGAGGGAGATGACAGGGTAGATTTGCACTAACGTTATCACAAAGCAATCCTTCTAAGGCCAAAGCAGGATTCAGTATTGCTCTAGCATCTCCTGTAGCTCACCTGGTCTCCCAGTACCACAGAGTGTGCCCATGGTGGTGCCAGAGCTGCCAGCACAGTGATGCTGTGTGTACCACGGTGGGCAGCTGGTGGCCCTGCCAGTAACCAGCACTGTCCTGCCAGCAGCCAGGCTCCACTGGGTGCTGCTGCCAGTGAGGCAAAAGCAGCCGGTCACACTGGGGTATGCAGAAGGGCAGTGCTGGGCATGGCACTGGTGAGAGGTTGGGACCCCCAGGAGGGGTGAGCAGCCTTCACCCACCCAACACCTATGCCTCCTCTGGGGCACATGACATCTGATCCACACCTTGACATCCCCAGACCAAGACATCTCAACAGAGCCAAGGGTACTTGCCTTGCCTAGAAGCTGGGGCAGGCGGACGAGCAATGCGGTGATCCACAATACCATCTGGAAACACACTTTATGGCCCCAGTACTCCAAAAGGAACCCTCAACGGGCATAAAACATTCATCCCTAATAAGAACACACTGCAGTAATCACCTTCCTTGTGATAAACAGTTTTTTCCTCTCTTCCCCCAATAATCATTGAACCAGTTTTCAAACCTCAAGTTATCAAGCCTTCATTTGAATGCTGCAGTTCTCATGTTATGAAGCTTGGGTTAAACAATTCTTTCTCAAATAAATACTCCTTTTTCAGTTGGCATTGAAGTTTTTGTTGTTCACAGCAATCAAGCTCCTAGCTGGCTAACCTCTCACCTGACACAGCATCTTCATCTTTCACTTGAACAAAATTTACCTTCCATAAGCAAAGACAGAAAATGTGTGAATGTCTAAAGCTTATGTAAATTAAGAGGCTATGCACACCAGTCCTAAAAATAGTAGATAATAACAACCATTTCTTCAGCATACTATAATTATGGGCCTGCTGTCATTCTCTATAAGGTCACAGTTGTACTATACAAAATTTACAGTATATTATCAGTTAAAAAACACAATAATTAGCACGCACGCATCTTCCGTCCTCAGCACCAGTGATGAATGCTCGCAGTCAAGGCCAAAAAGAATAAATGAATAAGAAAAGGCACGTTGCTTGCTTTATGTGGACAATACACACTTAAATTTAATCATCAACTTCTGCTATCCAGCAGGCAATATTCTTTCGCTATTATAACACTATTTGCCAAGATCAGAGTACACCCTTGGGGTGAATAAGTCCTTAATGAAGAGACAAGGAGCCAAATCTCTCACTATCACAATACTGACATACACTTAAACACATTTCTTTAAACTTCATAGTTCTGTATGACTTATTCTAGGATAATGTCTGGGTGAAAAATCTCAGCTGTTATTTTGAGCAGTGTGATAAACATTTGGACTTAACATTTCAAATTCATAATTTACAAAATCAGGTGTATTGAGTCTCTCCCGTAACATCGTTTTTTGGCTTTCCTGCACACTGGAAGCTGGGAAAAGACAAGGGAAGCTGCACCCAGACCATAAATCCCACAGCTTGTATCAAAGACTCCTAAGAGGTTACTTGGCTGCCACGTTGTCCCAGCTTCTTGATCCGGCCACTTTAGATTTCCCATGTTATAATGGCTATATTATTGTATTATTAGATTTCCCATATCGTAATAGCCATTATAACATGGGAAATCAGTCACCAAGTCACCTGTGGTCATTCACAAAACAGGCTCACCTCCAAAACACACCTTAATAATTGATCAGGACAGGTGGCCTTTACTCTTTGACGACCAGCCTCAGGATTAAAAATCAGTGAAAATAGGAAAAGAGGACAAAAATCTTTCCATTGGACACATGAGCATATAAAACATTTCCAGATTGTGTATGTTTTGACTGCATTTAAGTCAAAAGCAAAACAAAACATCAGAACATTTCAACTCTGTCAGCAAACAAACAAAGCCGAGGAAATTCACATTTGTGAACTGACTAAAATACTATCTAATGCGATTAAGAATGTTGCCATGGATGGAGGAATTTGTTCATTCCATTCACATTCTTTGCCCTGAACCCTTCTGCAGCCGCTATGGCAGGGATTACTGGTGCTGCAGGGAACCAGCATCTGCCAGGAGAGCCAGAGGAGCCCCGGCTCCAGCAGGCACTGGCGCAGCCTTTCATGTCATGCCAGTGAACTCAAGGCCCAGCTTGTAACAACTCTGCCTCTGATTTCTAGGCCTGCCCTAAATTGCCTTTCTCTTGCCATATGTTGCTCTCGGCAGGTCGTGCTCTGCTAGGCTGAGCAGCACTTGAGCTAGCAGCCACGTGGACAGCAGAACTCAGCACCGGCACAGGATGGAGACGACCCCTGCTAAAACCCTGGGTACCAGCCGACAGCACACCCGCATCCCAGAGAAGACAAACAACATCTCAGGCTGCATTAAGAGGAATGTGGTCAATGAGATCTTGATCAGCCACCAGGGAGAAGGCTGCAAAAGAAAAAGGTTTTGCTACTGAGTAGGTTTTAAGTCATGCCAGTGAGGTTGGAAGAGAAGACAGCACCCAATAGCTCACAGAGGTGAGTGGTGATGTGGACCAGCCAGGGGGCATCACATCATCAAAATTTAGAAAGCATGTACCATGCATATGCTTTGAGCTGACACTGAGGTTCAGAGCACTGAGCAAGGACAGAGTAAGCAATGCATAGGAAGTTCAGTCAAATTGGCTTAAGGCTCATAAGTAAGGATAGCCCTCACACAAGGAGTATCTTTTTAGAGCAGAACAACAGACACAGGAAAATACATACTCCTAAGTTTCCTTTCAGAACATCCGCAATTACATAGGTCTTGTGTGAGAAATTACTTAAGAGCGAATCTGTCTGTGCAGCTCTTGGTGCTTCAGATGGCACAGCATGAGCAGCCAGAGCACCTCTCCTACATCCAGCCCTGCCACAAGAGCTTGCTCAGGAAGCACCAGGCTCTGTAAGCAGAGGTGCAGCACTGCCTGTGCCTCTTGGAAACCCACCAGCACTGAGGAGAATCTGCTTTGGTGCAGTCACAGACAGATGGAGCTGGATGTTTGTGTAAGTTCTGTCATCTCACTCATTCTTCCAACAAAATAGACTGTGTTGTTCCTAAAAGCTTGGATTCTCCCCTTGCCCACACCAGCACTCTGGATGCCCTCAGCCAACACGTGAACACAGGGTTTTCTATGGCTGGTATCACAAGCAGTTCCTACAGTGAGCAGTAGACACCAACACCTCCACTCTAACCATTTAGTGTTGCATATATGGTACACTCTCATCCCTGACACAAGCTCTCCCTGCTCTTCCCACATGCCAGGTAGTGCATAATTGGAGAGGTAGAGATTATGGGTTTCAAAGGTGTGGGTGACCCTCCAGGCTCTGCTCATGTTGTTTCTTCAGCCCTCATGCTTTTGTGGGCTGGGTTTACTCCTGCTCAGATGCAAGATGCAGTCCCACCATGATCCCCAAAAGAGCTTGCTGGCTGCCTGCTGATGAAGGCACTTGTGAAATAGCTGCATCAATCTGAAAGGTGGCGATAGTTAATACACTGGGAGAAATGGATCATCCAAAAGACCAATACAAAATCAAACACAAAAATATTGAGTCTCTCTGGTGGTTTTACAGCCAGAGCCCAGTCCCACTCCCCTCACAATGGAGTAGATTTGTGCCACTCTGCTCCATGGAAGCCAGGTACCATTCTTGATGCTTTTAAAATAGCTTTAATAACTCTTCAAAACTTAATTTGAATATGTTTCAAAGGAATAATAGCAATGACTGTCACTGCTGTAGGTCATTACCATCAGTTTCTTAAAGCAAGGGTTAAAAACTATGTAATTTAACTCCTTTATGCATTGGTAGTTGTCTCCAAGTAAAAGCATAAGCCAGTCTCTGGACCAAGTCTGAATATGAAATCAGAGAAGCATGACTGTAAGGGAGAGGGATGCTCTTAAACCCTTTGGTGCCACCCTGCACACAGAGTCAGAAGCCTGGCCACGATGGGTGCCTTTTGGTGAGAGGCACTGGAGGTGGAGTGAATTCTACTTGTGTGGATCCCAAGGTTTTAACTGACCACACAGCACAGGAGGAAAAAGCCTTAGACATCTAATGACTAGAAGGGGAGCAGAAGAACACCTCACTTGCACTCCCCCCTCAGCTGCTGCAGGGGCTGATGCACAGAGTGACCCATAACAACAAAGCCAAGTGTTTTCCTTTCCCCTTGCCTGCCTTGCTCAGCCTGGAGCTAATAAAAAGGACAGCACACAAGCAGTCACATACCCTGGTCCTTCAGCAACTGTAATCCAGCTCACAGGGACGCCCAGCCTGTGGGTCAGCCCTGCGCAACAGAGGCAAAGGCAGGGACGCACACACAGAGAGGTGGTGGGAAGCAGGGATCCATCCACCTCTGCCCAGGGGCAAGTCTTCTGCAGCTTCACCAGAGAACCAGACAAGAGTCTGGGAGATCAGGGCTTTCACATCAGGTGATTTGGAGCAGGAGGTGCGATAACTTTGCCCTCAGGTTCAGGGCAGTGTGGGAAGATGAATTAATATGAACAAATGCTTTCTTTTTTAGCACTATCCCACAGAAACTTTGTCCTATCTGTGTTCACATGAAAAGAAAAACCTGTGCAGTTGGGCAGAAAGGCTCTGCTCTATATGGGGGGTGGGAGTGGGTTTTAAAGCTAAGCTTTAAGGAGACAACACTGGGCGCTATGAACCTCCCGGTAACAACATTGCTATCTCCTCCAGCCCAAGTTCCCCTTTCCTCTGATGGGATCGTGCAGCCCAGCCTCAGCCCAGGAGAGTCCCAAACCCAAAGGCATTACCTGGAGTCAGGACAGGGTGCTTGATGAGCGATGCTCCCGAAGCAAGTGCCATGCAACCTCACTGCTGGAAGAGTCAAATGAGCATGTCGTTCCCTTGTCAGCTGCTGGCTGGTGATCCCTCCCTGACACCCTTCCCCGGAGGACTGCATAGATAAACACCCTCTATTTGAACAAGTCCAATGACAGCAAAATTGCTTGCTTGTCTCTAAAAAGACTCTAATAATGTGCATCAAGGGAGAGGCCCATGGTCTGACAGACTTCTTCTTCCCCCAGAGTGGAACATAAAAACACATTTCAGCAGCAGGGAGCACACAGTCTGAAATGCATCCCTAGTTAATTATATTCAAAAGAGTAATAATAAAATAAACTATTAAATTTTAGAACTCCCTCTTTAAAGTATTAAGTATTTTCTTATCGTGGTGCAGTTAAACTGCAGACTGAGCAACACTTTGAATAGCCTTCTAGGAAGGTAATGCAGAGGTCGTCATGAAATGAGCTGCTCTAGACAAATCTCATTCCATACAGGCCTCTAATATTGCACAAACAGCACAACCCATAGCTTTATCGCAGCATTCAGTTTAAATATCTGGTATTTACAGCAAATGGTCATGTGTGAATAGAAAGCACATCTGGTCAGCAGCTGCTCAGGAAGGTCCCACATACCATGGGAGAGCAGGGAACTGACCCCTGCTTTTAAGAACAGGGGTTCAATTCCTGGCACAAACACTGAAGCTAGTTTAAAAACTCCAGTGGCTGACAAGATGCTGGATTAACGGCTGTGTCATAGCCCAGAGCGTGGAGAGAACCTGCTTTGATGCAGCTCTGGTAAACAGCAGTCAAAGGCCAAGAGGGAAGGATGCAATGAAAAATGGAGGAGAGTGGATGAAGGTTATTACTAAGGAGTTTTCTTCCCTTTTCATTTGGGTAATTTAAATATTTGTTTAACGTTTAAAATTAACAAGATTACAATTTGAATACAGGAACACTATAAAATCCTCCTTCCCATCTAAAAGAAACAAACCCAAAACCAAACAGAAATGGAGCAAACTGCAGCAAACACAAAGCAGACAGCAGAGATGTCCAAATTCCACAAACAGCTCATCTTTTCCTCTCATTTTCAGTTGATTTCAACACCCTCACACACACCCCACAGTCCCCTGACCCTACAAACCTGCTCAAGACTCCAGCATGGATGGTCTCCCTCGGCTGGACTTGCAGGCAGACACTGAGGTCACTCAGGCACCTTTAGCTTCCAGCGGGGAATACAGGCTCTATGGAACGGAGCCATGACTTCAGTGAGAAACCCCAAAAGGGTCAGAGTCTCCATGCTGGTGCCCATTTCTCTCCAAGTGGAGGGAGCCTAGAAAGCAAGCCTGGATGCAGCTGACACAGTTAGGTGAGATGAATCCCATGCTTTATCCAAGAACTTGCCTGGACGAGTTCATGGATATCCAGTGGCTCTATAATGATATCCAAGACCAGCAGGTGTTGATCCATCCCTGAATGAGACAAGGGGTGTCAGACTGGGGGATGGTGAATCTTGGCAGCTCTGTCATCCAGGAAACACAACAGGAGCTTCAACATTTTCACCTTTTCGCACAAAGACACTAAGAGGAGAACACGCAAAGGAGAAGATGGATTTCATTCCTCAAACAAACTGCCTCTTCTGGGACATTTGGCGGTTTCCCCAAAGAAAGCTGCTGTCATCTGAGCCGTCAATTCAAAAGTTCATTCAGCCTCTGGATTGACTGCTACCACCTGAGTTACACTAATGAGCAACTATGACTTGCAAAACGTAGTGACTCTGCCATACCCAGAGCTCCCATGCACCCAGGAGGCTCAGCTCACCCTCCCACTGGAGAGGTACTCATCACTGCACATGCACAGTGGTCAGCCCAAACAGGGCTTTGGCAGCTGAGTGAGCCCTGTAGACATCTCTTGCCTTCACTGCACAGTTAACTGGACATCCTCAAAGCGTATGAAGCCTGGACAACAAACAGGGTTGTGCTCAAAAGGGCAAGTGCATCAGAGGATAGTACTAGCAAATAGAGCTGAAACCTGATGTGCTGGAGTGTGAAACTCCCTTGGACTTCCTATATACATATGATTGAAGACTTGTAACCTCAATAACACAAGAGAGGTTAAATTACTGGGAGCAAATCAGGGTTGGACTCCCACTTACATGACTGCTCTGCAGCCCAAAGGCTTGGGGGTAGCAGTGGCTGCCCTCATTCTGGGGTCTGCCCAGCCAAACCAGGAGTCACAAGCAGTTTGTCTCCATGGAGTACAGAGGACACACTCCCACACTCCTTTTCTTTCCCTAGAGGGTTTGGCTGCAGTGGTTCCTTTCACCCAGAACTCTCTGCAACTGCTAGCCAGGGTTTATCCATCCTTGGAAACACAAGTTATTTCAAACAGTGCAGTCTAGGTCCCACCTGCTCCTGAAAGCCCAAAGCCACCAAGCTCTGACCAAAGTATCCAGAGGTGCATTTGTGGGCTGCATGACCCAGCATGTTTTTTACATCTAGAAAAGAGAAATGTTTTCTGTAGTTTAACAAGTTATTGAAAGGTCAATCCAGAAAGTGTCTGGCAATAAAAGTACTCAGACACTTCTATTTCATCTCCTCTAGTGAGGATAGTGTAGCTCAGCTCATGGAGACTTACCTCAGGCTATAGCTCAGCCTACAAGGGCTCATTCCTGGCTCACTCTTGTTATTTATGTACCACACTGCGCACCATCAGCCTAGGTGTTATAGAAATACAAGTTTAAAAAGAGGTGTCTGCTCCTCTTTAGATGTGGGAGGGAAGAGCGCATCCCACACTTCTCAGCATTCAAGCGATAGATGAAGAACTCTCCATCAGCCGTGCTTTACAGCTGAAATAAGCAGACCATCCATAGGGGAGGATAAATCATCTTGCTTTGAGATTTAACATCATGCAGAGACAAGAGGCAATACCTTCTAAAATGTGCTCGCTCCTTATACCCAGCATGGTCTCATCCCCAAACACTAACAGAGCTGGTGGTGGTGACACTGTCATTTCAGTATAAGCATATACCAGTCACAGCATCTTTCCACCACATCTGCCATCACTGCTACACAGTAACTCACATCAGAAAGAAACAATTACATGGGAAAAAGGCAAAACAAGACTGTTCTAACACAAAGCTAGCAATAGAGGCAGGCAGGAATTCCACAATGTCAGATCAACTGAACCTCTTATTTCCTTTCCCCCACACTTTTACTCCCCCCTGCCTGCCCAGTAGTGCTGCTGGTTTTGAATGTGCTGGCACCTGAATCCAATATAATTGATTACCTAAGCAAGATGAACAGCATCTGATTCCTCACCAGAACAGGCCCATGGCCTCCAAAGAGTTCCACATGCACAGACCACCTGTGAAATGACGATCCTTTCACTAAATAACAGATTTCTTTCAAATTTGCCTTAACTTTTTAACTTTGATGCTTCTCTGTGAAGAAGACACTGCATTCTGCACCCGGAATGCTGTTCACAGTTACCCGGAATGCTGACCACAGTTACTGTGGTCATTCCAGACACCAGCATATCCCAGTGGACAAACACACGGGAGTAAGCACAGCTCGGAGCCCTGCTGATTCCCAGCAAGATTGCTGGGGCCGGTGATGCTGCACAGTCAGGCCAACAACCTCCAGAAGAACAAATGTAATGGTTTCTGACTCCTTTCCAAGCCAGTGTTTGTTGGGAAACATCAAAGCCAGTGGAATAGTAGGTGTCCCAAAATGTCTTAATTCAGAGAATTAGTGTTAACTGAGTCTGATTAGCTCCATTTATCTCTAATTAATTACCTTTACCTAATTAGACACCCTGTTTCCAGTAGACATGGAGTCAAGTAGACTAGATTATTAGTGTAGTCATTGTGCTTTTACAAAATCCTGAAATTAATGAAACGTGCAAAAGAATCCACGGCTTTAATTGCACAGGTGTTGCCTTATGGCAAAGCTTTATCATCTGATTACACCAAGGGATTATTAGTGACTTTTTATATAGAGGATGAGCCTGTGAAATGTACCTTAGCAACAGCTCATTAGTTTAGGGTTGTTACTGTATTATTTATTACATCCAGCCTTCCCCATTATCTAGATTGATTCATGAACCTATATTTTCCTCCCCTCTGTGCAGGAAATAAATAAATAAGTGAAGGCTGGCTATTGCCGCCCAGCTGCAATATGAGGGGAAAGCAGAGCCTATTCTCCAGCTACCAATATCCACCCTTTAAAATAAAGCTTTAAAGTTGATTTAAATAAAGCTATTTTTTTTTCCCCCTCCCTCAGCAAGGTAATCAATTTAAGCTGCTGTCATACTGGAATGCTTTCTACATGCCATCCAAAGAGTTTGGGCTATCTTAAATCTTTTCAGATAAATAAAAATACATTATTGGGTTGAAGAATGCAGTGCAATATATTTACATCCAAAATATTTGGTTTTTCCTTGCTATAACTCATCCTTTATGAAATCTATCAGAAATATTTTATTTTGATATTTCTTTTAACAGCTCAGTTCTTGGCTACTTCAGGTTTGGAGGGGTTTGCCAGAGAGAAGAACTGCCTGCATAATAGAACCAAGACAAACAAAGCCAAATAGCAACCTCTGTGATAAGAACCCCTTTCCCCACAGAGGAGCTACTTGCAGCCACAGTGGAGAAGGCTTGACCTTACCTTTTTGTATCCTCCTCAGCAGCATCCACCCCACTGGACTTGGCAAATATCACTGGTACAACAGCGCCAGTGCTACCCTAAGCAGAAGAGGCTTCACTGACCAACCAGCAATGTCTAAGCAGCCAGTAAACAAAATGATGAGGAATCCTTTCCTGGATTACCTAGAATATTATGTAAAACCTTGTTGACCACTTATCACTAAATTTAAAAGGAGAGAACGGAACAATAATTACTAACAGTTATTATGCATGGTATGACAACTCATTTGAGAAGCAATCATGACTAGGCAGTGACAAACACGACTATGGAACTTCTTGTGGCTGCATTACAGAAAATATGAATTTTTATCTCAAAATGATGGCTTTAACAGACTTAGCACCTAATTTTGCAGTGTTTTCCTGGGGTTTCATGTGGCACACATATCAATGGTGTCATCCTGCAATAAAGACACTAGGGCTGCTCTGCCCCATCAAGATGACTTCTACGAACAGAACTTAACTAAACAAAATTAATTGCCACAGGTTATTTGGGATTGCTGCTCTTCCAAGGCCTGCTCCTCCCCCACACCCCCCAAACTCACAGGCCACTGTGGTTTCTATATGGGCAAAACCCTTAATCTCACTATAAGAGCCTCGTATGTGACCTCTCATTAGAGTTATGTCCCAGGAAAGCCCATCTTGAAGAGACTCCAGTCCTTCCTGCCTCCCTGGTGCCGCCCAATAGGATATAAAGGATCTCTCTCCCTTGATCCCTGGGGACATCAATCTAGCTGCCCTCCTCCAAGCAGACTGCTTTGGACCATAAAATACATCTGCATGTACCTGCTCACCCCCTGTGAAATCCCATGGATCAGCACTTACCTGGAAAGTGCAAAGTGCAGGATTGACCCCTTTCTTTAAAACCCAGCAGCATGGGTGATCAGGGAGGAGCAACTCTCCCAGTTCTTCCTTGAAGGTTTCTGCTGAATGTGGAAGGTGGAAACCTTCAAGGAAGATCTGGGAGACTCTCCTCAGTCAGCCATGCTGCTGGGCAGCAGGTTATCCAAGAGCTGGCAGGTAGGAAAGCCCAGGCATGAGAGAACAGGAGATCAAACATCACTGAGGACCTCTGATAACACATTAGACTGCATTAGAGGTAACACTGGAGGAATGCTGGGAGCCCCCCGATCCTCTTACACGTTTTCAGCACCATAGGTGCTAACTAGTTGGAGAAGCTATGGGGTCAAAGCCCTCTCCCATGCTTGCAGCGTGCTGTGTTCATGTGCCTCATATTAACTGATTGTGGTAAGAATAAGTATTGCCAGTGAGATGCTTGCATGGGCTTTAAAGCAGGATCCCCACTTGCATTTGCATCTTGATTCATGATCAGGTCAAACCTTTCTTCCTGCACTCCCCTTTGATTTCCCACTAAATACAGTCAAACTCATGAGCTCTGTCTGTCCCCCAGTACAGCCACGGAGCCCTGCCCAGTGTGTACCAGCGATGTTGGGAAAAGGTTGTTGCTCAGGGCTCTGTTTCTCACACTGGTTTCAAGCACATCTGTACAGAAAACTTTCTTAGGAACAGAAATTCCCATGGGATGAGGGGTTCACTCTCTATCTCACCATGTCCTCCTCAGAGAACTCTGACCTCACCTTCAGTAATGAACACAAGCAGCACAGGAGACAAGAATGAGATGTATTAAATATTTATTTAAAGGACACAAGTTTTCCAGTGGGAGGAAGAGAATTACATGGGAGAGCTGCTGGTCACAGCTCTTAATAGGAGGCAGCCTAGCAACCTGTGGAAGAAGGAGGGCCCTGGCTTGCAAGGGATGGTGAGCACCAGGAACACCTTAGGTGTCCCCACAAGAACCGCTTCTAGAAAGCGAGGAAGGAGCCAAAGGCAGACCCCAAAGTAAGCACTGCTGCTTCACCTCTGTGATCTATTTTCCATTTATAAGCCTCAAGTGCTTCCCAAAGGCAGGTATCACACACTGCCCACCAGCCAGGAAATGGAAGCAAGGAGGGAAGGCCGCTCACTAAGGTCATCTCTTCATCCTCCAGCTTGCATCCTCTTCTAAATGGCACATGCCTGTCTTTCCCACAAGGTGCCATGTCAAGAGGGACTTGCTCTTCTGCTTTTCCCTTTGTCCCTCGGTGGCAGCCATGGAATGGATGCTGGTCTCTTTGATAAGCAAGGCCCTGGCATGCTCCTCCTGCTGCTGGCACCAATCCTTGAGGAACCGGCTGGCACCAGCTGTTGAAGTGAGCTCAGGCTGCCTCCCATGCTCCAAACGCCAACTATTTGGAGGAGCCAGACACAGAGCTGGCGGGTCTAATGGGAGAATGCATCCAAACTTGACTGGTGCCTCCTGCAGGAGCCAGGCACTGCTCAGGGGATGGACCAGCTCTTGGCGACCAACACAGCTTTAGAACATTAAAGCATACATACAGGCACCAACTGAGTGAGGATAGTGGGGTCAAGGACAGCAGGCATCATGGCACCAAGTAATGAAACCACCATACGTCCGAAGTGGATCCAGTAACATGAGCTGGGGCAAAGGAGTGTCACAGCATTCCCTAAAGACAGAAATCACAGACCAGAGGCTCTCAGGCCTAGGCACCCTTTCCAGCCACAAGGTCCAGTCTAAGCTTCTGCACTTGTTCTTCTGAAAAAGAAGAGGTCTGAGACAAATCTGTTCCCTCACCCAAGCAGTCCTTGTTAAATCATCTGCACAAAATAGGCCCCATTTACTGTTTGTACCAGAGCTCTTGACAGAGGAGCTCCTGAATTTTTGTGCTTGGGAGCCTGAGCTTGCAGACCTCATGGTAGTGGCTGGAGCTACTGCCAGGGAAGCTGTGGCTGCCTCATCCCTGGCAGTGTTCAAGGCCAGGTTAGGTGGGGCTTGGAGCAACCTGCTCTAGTGGAAGGTGTCTCTGCCCATGGCAGTGGGTTGGAACTGGATGAGTTTTAAGGTCCTTTCCAGTCCAAACCAGTCTGTGATTCTGTGGACCATGGTTTGGTGATCCTTCCAGCTGCTCCCTAGGGAGCCCTGCAATGTGCTGTCTGGGAGCTCACTGTCATGGTCCAGGTTGAACTGGAGCTTGGACTGTCTATACCTTCTTTGCTGCTAGCTTCAGATTAAAACATCTCTCCTGGTGAAACAACAGCATTAAGCTTGTTTAATGTCCACCCTCAGCTAGCAGCAGAGCTGGCCCTTCTCCAGGGCTGCCCGGATGTCTAATAGCCCACAGCATCTCCAGACGTGCAGCAGCTGCAGAGCCACCTCCTCCAGCCCCAGCAGCTTTCCCACCCCACTTTCCAGCTTCCCTTCTCCGGGAATATTTTTTCTTTAACTGTACTTCCTCACCTTTTCAATCACCCCACACCTGGGCACGATGAATAAGCAGACCCACAGTGCTCACACCTTCCCTGCAAACCCAGCATCTGGCTTTCGAGACAGTTCCCTTCTCCACATCCCCATTCCTGGG